>NC_090746.1:76872367-76874867 GCF_036898095.1 Palaemon carinicauda
ATATATGTATATATATATATATATATATATATATATATATATATATATATATATATATATATATATATATATATATATATATATATTACTATTATTATTATTATTATTATTATAATTATTATTATCATTATATTATTATTATTATTATTATTATTATTATTATTATTATAGGGAGGCAGATATAATTGTTGTTGCAGGTATTGAGGTGCCGGTGATGGAAGATGAGAATGAGAGAGAGATTACAAGAGATGAAGTGAGGAGAGCGCTAGATGAAACGAGAGTAGGAAAAGCATCTGACGTGGATGGTGTGAGAGCTGAGATGTTGAAGGAAGGGGGTGTGACTGGACTTGAATGGTTGGTGAGATTGTTTATTATGTGTTATGTGTTGTCAATGGTACCAGTACATTAGGTTTGTGCGTGTATTGTACCATTATGCAAGGGTAAGGGAGATGTGCATAAGTGTTGTAATTCAAGGGGTATTAGTTTGTAGAGTGTAGTTGGAAAATTGTATGGTAGAGTACTGATTAATAGGATTAAGGATAAAACAGAAAATGCAATCTTAGAAATACAGGGTGGTTTTAGAAGAGGTAGGGGTTGTATGAATCAGATGTTTACAGTTAGGCAGATATGAGACCAATATTTAGCAAAAGGTAAGGATGTGTATGTTGTGTTTATTGATCTGGAAAAAGAGTATGATATAGTTGATAGGGAAGCAATGTGGAATGTGATGAGGTTATATGGAGTTGGTGGAAGGTTGTTGCAAGCAGTGAAAAGTTTCTACAAAGGTAGTGAAGCATGTGTTAGGATAGGAAATGAAGTGAGCGATTGGTTTCCTGTGAGAGTGGGACTGAGACAGGGATGTGTGATGTCACCGTGGTGGTTTAATTTGTATGATGATGGAATGGTGAGAGAGGTGAATGCTTGAGTTCTATGACGAGGATTGAAACTGGTAGACGAGAATGACCATGAATGGGAGGTAAATCAGTTGTTGTTTGCGGATGATACTGTACTGGTTGCAGACGCGGATGGAGAGTTACTTGAGAAGGTGGATCGGTTTAAGTACTTGGGGTCTGTTGTTTTAGCAAATGGTGGAGTGGAAGCAGATTTACGTCAGAGAGTGATTGAAGGATACAAAGTGTTGAGGGCAGGTAAGGGAGTAGTAAAAAATAGAGGGTTGGACATGAATATAAAAAGAGTTTTGTATGAGAAAGTGATTGTACTAGCTGTAATGTATGGATCGGAGTTGTGGGGAATGAAAGTAATGGAGAGACAGATATTGAATGTGTTTGAGATGAAGTGTCTAAGGAGTATGGCTGGTTTATCTCGACTAGATAGGGTTAGGAACGAAGTAGTGAAGGTGAGAACGGGTGTAAGAAATGAGTTTGTAGCTAGAGTGTATATGAATGTGTTGAGGTGGTTTGGCCATGTTGAGAGAATGGAAAATGGCTGTCTGCTAAAGAAGGTGATGAATGCAAGTGTTGATGGGAGAAGTACAAGAGGAAGGCCAAGGTTTGGGTGGATGGATGGAGGGAAGGAAGATCTGGGTGATAGGAGGATAGATGTGAGAGAGGCAAGAGAGCGTGCTAGAAATAGGAATGAATGGCGAGCGATTGTGACGCAGTTTCGGTAGGCTCTGCTGCTTCCTCCGGTTCCTTGGATGACCGCGTAGGTAACAGCAGTAGGGGATTCAGCATTAAGAAGCTTCATCGGTGGTGGATAATGTGGGAGCGTGGGCTGTGCCACCCTGGCAGTACCAGCCGAAATCGGTTGAGTCCCTTGTCAGGCTAGAAGGAACATAGAGAGGAGACGTCCCCTTTTTTGTTTCATTTGTTTGATGTCGGCTACCCCCCCAATATTGGGGAAGTGCCTTGGTATATGTATGTATGTATGTATGTATGTATGTATTTATTATTATTATTATTATTATTATTATTTGCTAAGCTACAACCCTAGTTGGAAAAGCAGAATGCTATAAGCCCAAAGGCCACCACAGCGAAAATAGCCCAGTAAGGAAAGGAAAAAAGGAAAAATAAAATATTTCAAGAAGGGTAACAACATTAAAATAAATATTTTCTATATATACTATAAAACTTTAACAAAACAAGTGGAAGAGAAATCAGATAGAATAGTCTGCCTGAGTGTACCCTCAAGCAAGAGAACTCTAACCCAAGACAGTGGAAGACCATGGTTCAGAGGCTATGGCACTATCCTAGACTAGAGAACAATGGTTTGATTTTGGAGTGTCCTTCTCCTAGAAGAGCAGCTTACCATAGCTAAAGAGTCTCTTCTACCCTTACCAAGAGGAAAGTAGCCACTGAACAAATACAGTGCAGTAGTTAACCCCTTGAGCGAAGAAGAATTGTTTGGTAATATTAGTGTTGTCAGGTGTATGAGGACAGAGGAGAATCTGTAAAAAATAGGCCAGACTATTCGGCGTATGTGTAGGCAAAGAGAAAGAACCGTAACCAGAGAGAAGGATCCAATGTAGTACTGTCTGATC
>NC_090746.1:76885661-76903161 GCF_036898095.1 Palaemon carinicauda
TATCCCTCGTGAAAGGGATATCGCAACATATCAGAGGACGTATTCTTGACACGCCTCATGGCAATCTGCACCCCGAACAGAGATTACGTATCGCAGGGGTCAATTGGCAAGAAACGAAATCGGGAAAGAAAAAGGGGGAGCTGCTCCCAAGGCTCCCTATCTCCCGTTTCGTAAGTGTGCCTGGCGCCAATCCTGGCGTTATCTGAATTCCTTGTAGCGTACACGAGGTGCTACAGATACTGTATGTAGGGAGGGGTCCTACAGCCCTTTCTTAGAAAGGGAAGGGCGGGTCCATCAGGACGACATGGCCATCTCACTCAAAAATAGATTTTTCGCTTCGCTCAAAATCCGTTTTTTGGGCTCAAGCCATGTCGTCCTGATGGAAGTATACCAGAGCATTACTGTATCTGTGGATTCTCAGAACGTGCCGTACTCCCCGGAGGAAATTTTTCCCGGTCGACTAGACCTAGAGACCTAAGATGTTACCGTTATACATCTTTTCAACTAACTATAAACCATGTTAGAGCTTCCTGCCCCCTACAGGGAAGAGTCCTACTGAACTCTGGAAAAGTCTCGAAGAGTATATATACCTATGTATGAATACCAGGCAAGTTAATATAGTGGTCTCACCCTATATTAAGTAAAGCATAGTTTGAAAAGAACCACCGCGTCAATATGAAATATCGACCAGTTCTCCGCACAATACTTGTATTGGACAAAGATTTATATCCGCATAGGAGGAAAACCAATGCAACATAGCTTGCATAAAGGAACAATTCTATTAGAATTATCCCAGATAAGGTACATAGAATGAATGCTCAATTATACCAATAAATTGACACAGGTGAAGGAGACGCAAGGTTCTCAAGAACAAGTTTATTGACAGGCAATAAATAGACAGGTTAACCACAATTATATATATATATATATATATATATATATATATATATATATATATATATATATATATATATATATATATATATATATATATATATATATATATATATATATATATATATATATATATATATATATATATATATATATATACATATATATATATATATATATATATATATATATATATATATATATATATATATATATATATATATATATATATATATATATATATATATATATATATATATATATATATATATAAGAAGAGGATAGCCCAAAACTTTAAGCATAAGTATGATAGTAAACAGAACTTGTTTATATGAAAGACAAAACATTAAATGCCACTTTTAGGATACCGAGGTATGAAAGTAATAAAAGTCTGTATTACAAATCAATGACATTAGCGTTAGAAACGCTCGGCACACATGTCTGCACTTATGCAAGGTTCACCTTTGGAAATGGAACAGTCTACATGGGCAACTCAGTACCCTCACTTAGTTTGTAGTACAGTATGTAACTACACACTCACCCTGGAATTAATTGTCCCAATTAAAACCACTGTTCCTCGCAGAGTTAAACAGTAGGGTTAACAACGCGACCTACTGCTACCACAGATCTCTTTAGTTCCTCTACTTGCTTCGCATAGTGGCGAAAGAACACTCTGGAAGACTTCCAGCCAGTGTATGAACGGATATGTTCAAAATCCGTACAATTAAAGAAATTTAAGGATGAGGCAAACTTTCCCCGGATCGTGACCTGCGGGTGTACTGTCATGATCCGCTCTGCGAAAAAAATATGTGATTTTCGCTCTGAGTTGATTCAGAGATAAATTTGAGCCTGATGTTTCTCCCCTGAATAGTTGACCACCATTGAAGTCTGAAGTTCTATGAAGATAGACCTTTAGGCATTCTACTGGACATAGAGATGCATCTTCTTTCAGAGGGCAGATTCTCCAGGGACCCCACCTGTTGGTGGGTAACTCATTCTTGGCGAGAACCGTAGGATCCGGAAACAGGTTCATTTCTCCCCCATCCAGGAACTGAACACGACCTGCCTCTCTCGGGAGGGCTACAATCTCACTAACCCTGGCCCCGGACGTGAGTGCAAATAGGAAAATAACTTTTTGTGTCAAATCCTTTAATGCACACTCTTTATTGCTCAACAGAGAAGCGAAATGAAGAACTTTGTCTAAAGACCATGAAATGGGCTTTGGAGGTGCTGAAGGTCTGAGCTTAGTACAGGCTTTCGGAACTTTATTAAAGATTTCGTTACCTAGGTCGACCTGGAAGGCATATAGAATGGGTCTTGTCAAAGCAGACTTACACTCTGAAATCGTGTTAGCTGCCAATCCTTGACCATGGAGGTGGATGAAGAAAGATAAGCAGAAGTCTGTCGAGATCTCCTGCGGATTCTTCGTCTTGACAAAGGCCACCCATTTTCTCCAAGATGACTCATATTGCCTTCTAGTAGATTTGCACTTATATTCCTCTAGGAAGAGTATGCTGGCTTTCGAAATCCCGAAACGCTTTCTCACCGCTAGGGAGAGAAAATCATGAGCTGCAGGGTCCGGGTTTTCTGTAATGAAGCGCAGACAGTCGACTTCTGGACTCGCTGGGTCTGAACTGGATCTGGTAGCGGTACAAACTTCAGCTGTAGTTCCAATGCCAGGGGGAACCACACGCTGTTCGGCCACTTGTGGGCCACTATTGCCGCTACCCCCCTTGAAGGATCTCAGTTTGTTGAGGACCCTCAACAGAAGGTTGTGAGGAGGGAACAGATAAATCCTGGACCATCTGTTCCAGTCGAGGGACATCGCGTCCACTGCTTCCGGTAAGTGGTCTTCGTACGGGGACACGTACAGGAGCAACTTCTTGTTGTCTTTCGTTGCAAAGAGGTCTATCTGCAGTTCTGGGACTTGATTCAGAATGAAGGAGAATGATCCTGCGTCTAAGGACCATTCCGACTCTATCGGTGTGAACCTGGATAGAGCGTCCGCTGTCACATTGCGGACTCCTTGAAGGTGAACTGCCGACAGGTACCACTTCTTCTTTTCTGCCAATCGGAAGATGGCCAACATCACCTGGTTGAGAGGTGGTGACCTCGATCCTTGTCGATTCAAGCATCTCACAACTACCTCGCTGTCCATCACCAACCTTATGTGGATCAAGTGACGCGGGGAGACTTTCTTTAAGGTAAGGAGCACTGCCATAGCTTCTAGAAAGTTTATGTGAAAGGTCTTGAATAGCTTGGACCAAGTCCCCTGGACTTTTTTCCGATGAGAGTGACCTCGCCATCCCTCCTTCGAGGCGTCTGAGTGAATCGTCACCGACGGGGGAGGTGGCTGAAGAAGAACCGACTTCTTTAGATGTCTGGCTTGGGACCAAGGCCTGAGAAGAGTACGTAGCCGAAGCGGAACTGGTCTTCTCAGATCTCTTCGTGCGTTTGATGCATAACTTCTCCAAACTCCGGTTACATCCTTTAGCTGTGCTCTTAGCACTGGGTCTGTCACCGAAGCAAACTTGATATCCTTTCGAAATCTAGAAGTCCCTTGACAGAACCCGCTATCTCCTTCCTTTTCTTCGCCGGGATGGAGAAACGGTGTGACAAAAGGTTCCAGTGGATTCCCAGCCACTGGAACTTTTGAGATGGAGAGAGTCGAGACTTTTTTCTGTTGATCTTGAAGCCTAGGTACTCTAGGAACTGGATCACTTGACTGGAAGCTTGCAAGCATTCTGTCTCGGATGCTGCCCACACCAACCAGTCGTCCAGGTAGGCTACTACCTGAATTCCCTTTAGGCGTAATTGTTTGAGAGCTACGCTCGCAAGCTTCGTAAAAATCCTTGGGGCTATATTTAGCCCGAATGGCATGGCTCTGAAGGCGTATAGTCTTTGTTTAGCCTGAACCCTAGGTAAGGGGAGAGTCGACGGTTGATTGGAATGTGCCAATAGGCGTCTGACAAGTCTATAGAGCCGGAATATGCCCTCTTGGGCAGTAAGGTCCTTATGTGTTGCAGTGTTAGCATCTTGAATTTGCAATTCACTATGAACTTGTTGAGTGGCGACAAGTCCAGAATGACTCTGAGCTTTTCCGAGTCTTTCTTGGGAACACAAAACAGCCTCCCTTAGAATTTGATGGACTTCACCTTTCGGATTACATTTTTCTCCAACAGTTCTTGAACGTACGCCTCCAGAACGGGGGTGGAGTGTTGGAAAAACCGAAGGCACGGGGGTGAAGTGCTGTACCAGCTCCAGCCTAGTCCATTCTTGAGTAGGCTGTGGGCCCAGGGATCGAAGGTCCACCGATCCCGAAATTTCAGAAGTCTCCCTCCTACCGGTATCATCTCACTTGGACTGCCGTCCTGAGGTCTTGCCTCCCTGACCACGACCACCCCTGAATCCCCTTCCCCTTGAAGGGCGCCTAGACGAGCCTCTGGCTGCTCCTCTAGGCTTTGCTCGAAAGGAAGTAGACTGCCCTTCGAACGATGGGGTGAATGCCACGGACTGTGTCAACACGGCCTGGGGTACCCACTGAAAAGTGGTCGGGGTTTGTGCCACGATCTGGGGCACTGAAGGCAATGGCAATTGCAGTTGCTGTCTAAAAGGCTTGGCTGGCCGAGACGGTAGCCTAGTCCTCATAGTCTTCCTCTTTGGTTGAGGACCCTCATCCGGGGAAGACTTTCTTTTGATAGCCAGGCCCCACTTCTGGAGAAGGTTTCTATTCTCCAAGGCGGCCTTATCAACAACTTCTTTGACCAAATCGGTAGGGAAAAGGTCTTTACCCCAAATGTTGGAGGAGATTAGTTTCCTTGGCTCGTGCCTCACCGTAGCCGAGGTGAACACGAACTCCCTACAAGCTCTCCTCGACTTGACGAAGCCATAAAGGTCCTTCGTCACTGTGGCCAGATGAGTCTTGGCCACCACCATGAACATTTCATGGACCTTGGGGTCACTTGCCATCGTCTCAAGAGTAGTCTGAAGAGATATTGAGGCAGCCAGTCTTTCTTTTGTCTCGAACTCTCTCCGCAAGAGAAAGTCAGACAGCTTAGGGAGGTCCTCGCCGAACTGACGTCCGGCAATATCAGCCTCCAACTTCCCAACTGAGAACGTAAGATGGACGTCCTTCCAGTCTTTGTGGTCCATAGGCAGGGCCAGCGACAAGGGTTTACACTCCTCCAGGGAGGGGCAAGGCTTGCCGGCCTCGACTGCTTTTAGTACAGCCGCAAACCCTTTCTGGAAAAAGGGGAAGGCTCTAGCAGGAGGAGACACAAAGGAAGGGAGCTTCTTGCTCAATGCAGCTACCTTTGACTTAGAGAAGCCCCTCTCTTTCAACGAGTATGAAAGCAGAGCTTGAGCCTTAGCATGGTCCATCACTATGACCTCCTTCAGCTCTGTCTCCTCCTTTGAAGCTGGTTCCTTCCTCAGCCGGACATAACAGTCCGGATATGATGCCTTGCTGGGCCAGAATTCCACCTCCTCTAGGGGAACTGAGCCCAACTTATCCGAGATGACGATCTTTCCAGTCGTCATCGGCATGTGCTCAGCATACCTCCATGGGTTAGCATCTGAGCACAAGGGAAGGTCTTTCACATTGAGCCTTTTCCGGGGCCCATGTGATTCTGCAATGCTCTGCATCCGCAGTTCCATTGCAGCCGCCTTCTCCTGATTCTCCTTCTGCATTTGTTGGATCATTCCAACAATGGAGGAGAGGGCCTGTCCCAGCTCTACTGGGAGACCGGCCGATGTTGAGGGAATAGGCTCCGGGATCTGAACCGGAGTAGCCAACACCTCGTCGACCTCTTCCTCTACGACGTCTGGGGCTTGAACTTCATCCTGGGCTTCTGCCAGGAGGTCTTCCTCCAGACGCTCGTCCACGTCAGACATCCTGTCATCTAACTGGAGGTCTTGCATAGCGACCGCGACTTCAGCATCCACCTGGATCTGAACTTGGGGGATCTCCTCTTGAGGCTGGGGAATCACTGCATCAGCTGATGCCTTAGGGAAAAGAAACCCCCTCATCTTCTCACTTGGAATATAAAGTCTAGAGGTGTTCTTCTGGAAGCCCCTTACCCAGGTACGAAGCTTCTCCCTTGCTATATCCCTTGATTCCGCCGTCCTAGGGGAATCAAAAGCCTCAGTAATCAGGCTAGTGCACACAGTACATACCTGAGGGTCCCAATACCGGAGATCACCCTTGGAGACAGCGCATGCTGCGTGTCTCCTACAAAACTCATGTCCGCAGAGGTTCTTGCTACGGACGTTGCAGAAAACACTTCCGCACTTTGGAGGGTCCTCCTGTAAAGAGAAGAAATTTCCATGAGTATCAAGTGAACTATGTATCACTGGATATGCATAGTACAGCATAACAATTCAGAAAGGAAAGACACACACTTGTGTTTCCCTCATAACCAATTGCTGCAGCCTTCCAGATAATAAAATCGAATGGTTAATCTCTTCTAGAATAACCAATGCACAGTTTCCAGAGGAAACAGGTGGAGCTCACACCTAAGCAATGATTTTAAAATCCTGGATAGTAGACAAGAAAGAACTCACTTTCTTATCTGTAGGGTAACAGCAAAGGGCTGTGCAGGAAAACACAAAAGTGTTAGAACACACAGTGCTGTACCAAAACCTATACTATAGATTTCTTCTTACAGTATATGTTATACTGAAGAATACTGGTACAGTATAGGAGGTTATGTGCCGGCTGGCACACACCAAAACTAGCTTTAAAGTATACTACTTAACAGGTATAAGGCGGCAGAACGCTGGTTCAAATGCATGTGCCGGCCGGCAGTTACTGCCGGCCGGCAACTACACAAGGTAGTACCCAGCTGCCGGCCACACTCTTGGCGACCGGCAGACAATTGCTGACATTAGCCGGCCGGCAAAGGTACACGACCGATGCCAGCCGGCAGCAAAAGAACCAGAGGACCACGACTGCCCGGCTGCCGGCCTATGAGGCCGGCAGCCGGGTCGGGTACAGCACTAGAAGAATAACAGAATGGATGCCGGGATTAGAGAGTACACTACCTCCAAGCCCGGCAATCTGAAAGAGTGCATATAAGGAAGGGGAGAATCTAATTCTGGCTTCCTGACCAATGCCGTCTGGCTCTGCAGGCAGGCATGGAGGAGGGACCAAGGGAGGTCCGGGCAGCACTCAAAGCAGAAGACCCTTGCCGGACGGCAGCTCTGCCGGCCGGCAAGGGACTGAGTCAATTCCACATCCTAACCTATGCTAAGTCCAGATGTAGAATGACGTACAGTTCTGTAATGGCCAGGCCATTACGGAGATAGAGGGGGAAGGGACAGAAGAGGGTCCTACCAACCTTGCTTTAGTGACGGATCACCCGCAGCTAAGAAACTCATCTTAGCCTAAGGGAAAACCAAGGGGGGAGGCCAGCAATTCTTGCTAGCTCCCAGAGAACCAACGCAAGGAAGGTGTTGCTACTCCAAGGGAAAGAATCTTATCCTCCCCCGAGAACAGCGACAAGGACTAGTCTGGTAGATCACAAAAGAAGGAATCATCTCGTACAGAAACATTCGGTAGTGACCTAAGGAGGCTAAGCTTCCTATGTCTGTGTCAGGCTAGCGAGGGAGACTCTAACCCAAGCCAGACAAACATAGACTCAGACTAAAAACTCTGTTGTTCTGTCCCTCTTTGAAACCAGACTTACTGGAACAGGAAGGTACAGTAACACCCCAGTATAGTTTTATCGTAAGCTAATTCAGATAAACCACTTAGGGATAAGCCCAAGGCTTAAACAGAGGGAAAGGGATTGCATACCTTCTCCGAAGAAAAGAAAGCAACCGGGGAGAAAGTATACTAAGGCTCCATAAGCAACTTAGCCTAGGCACCAAGAGAATCGATTACCTAAATCACCGAAACTCACTCGTATATTATCTTGGAAATATTCAACATAATCTTAAATGTATAAAAAGCAGCCTGAAGCTTCAATAAAATTTTAATACACTCGGAAAAACCAAAATCATGCATGAAGTACTAGGACCAAACGACTAGGCTATATGGCCTAGCGTAGGCCAGAATTGGCGAATACTTCGCCAAAATAATACTAAAGCACGAAAGGAAATCCTATGTAATACTAAATAGCTAAAATTTATTAAAGCAAAACAACAGGGAATGTCGCTCTGACTAACTAAATTTATACCTAGCGAGCAACAGCGTCCATGACGCCTCCGGTAGGCTACGGCTCTTGTAACAAAGATTAAACCTATTATTCACTTAAAAAATTACCAAGAGCCTACATTTATACATAAAAGACATGGTACTCAACTTATCAGAGGCCGACGAAGTTGGAGAAGCCTTGAAAAGTAGAATAAATCCAAGATTTGAGAGAAACACAGGATAAAACACCGAGTTGTTAAGCTACGCAAAAAGGAATACATATGGCGCAAGGATTGGCGCCAGGCACACTCACGAAACGGGAGATAGGGAGCCTTGGGAGCGGCTCCCCCTTTTTCTTTCCCGATTTCGTTTCTTGTCAATTGACCCCTGCGATACGTAATCTCTGTTCGGGGTGCAGATTGCCATGTGGCGTGTCAAGAATACGTCCTCTGATATGTCGCGATATCCCTTTCACGTGGGATATTCGCTCCAGGAGTTAGAATTCTGGTACCTTAAGGTAAATTCTCTGGGAATATCGCCGTAGTAGTAATATTCCCTAGGAAGCTACCCAATAGGAACTTCCATCAGGACGACATGGCTTGAGCCCAAATATATATATATATACAGTATATATATATATATATATATATATATATATATATATATATATATATATATATATATATATATATATATATATATATATATATATATATATATATAGAAAACATTTTTTCCGTCACAGTGGTTGGGAACCAGATGTGAGCCTTCTGATAGCTCAGGAAAGCCTCTTAGAGGCGAAAATCTTACAAACTATAATATATATATATATATATATATATATATATATATATATATATATATATATATATATATATATATATACACTGTATATATATATATATATATATATATATATATATATATATATATATATATATACACTGTATATATATATATATATATATATATATATATATATATATATATATATATATATATATATATATATATATATATATATATATATATATATATACTGTATATATAGGTATATATAAACATATATATATATATATATATATATATATATATATATATATATATATATATATATATATATATATATATATATATATATATATATACACTGTATATATATATATATATATATATATATATATATATATATATATATATATATATATATATATATATATATATATACACTGTATAGCCTATATATATTGGTATATATAAAACACTATATATATATATATATATATATATATATATATATATATATATATATATATATATATATTTTTATATATATATATATATATATATATATATATATATATATATATATATATATATATATATTTATATATATATATATATATATATATATATATATATATATATATATACATATATATATATATATATATATATATATATATATATATATATATATATATATATATATATATATATATATATATATATATATATAGTAGAAAGGCGAAGGAAAGCAGATCCATCAGCACTTGGACAGTTTATTTGCTAAGCTTTCGGGAACAACATTTCCCATCATCGGAACTAAAAAGGGAATTTAAAACACAGATCAATAGACATTACGTTATGTCAATGAAATTCAGTAAAAAGGCAAAAGTTAAAGCAAATACATCGAAATACTTCAAATATTAAGTGGATGAAATATACTAAAAAATAATAGATTAAACCAAATACATCAAGTAAAAAATCAAAAGATTAAATGTATGTCTCTACCATTTATATATCACTATAAAAATGTTAAATATAAACTTGAGAAAGCTCTTTCTAATTTTTATCCATATGTTAATTTCAAGTTTGTATTAAAAAATCAACTATCCATAGGTAGCCTTTTCACATTCAAAGACACTCTACCAGATTTGATGATGTCCTCAATTATTTATTTATATAATTGTCTTAAATGTAATTTATGGACTTATATTGGTTGTTCCGACCGTCTCTTGAGGATCTGCATTGACTCTAATAGAGAAGTCAGTCACCTTACAGGTTGTATTTTAAATAAAAAAGAATTTTTTTCCATACGTAAACACGCTCAAGAATGCAGGCAATCAATTACTATTCTAATTTCAAAATACTAGCCCAATCACCCAATACCTATTCTCTACCTACCCTAGAATCACTTTTCATTAAACAGCTATCCCCTACTCTCAATCACTCAACAACCTATGTTCCTTTACATATTGCCTAACGACTTTCTCCACTTAATCTTCTAATCATTACTTACATGCTCTAACGTCTAAACTTCCCCGTCTTTCCATGTCTTGGATTTCTACATACTACTATAGGTGTGCTTATTTCTTATCAGGAGTTTATTTTATTTTGTCTGTTTTTTCTTTTATTCCAGGTTATTTCTGTGTATTATTATTTTGATTCCCATATCTATTTTGTTTTGTGAATTCTTCTTTAAAGAGTCCTGTGTATTTGTTCTGATTTTGATATTGCTCTTTTCTTATATCATTCATTTAATCTTTAAATTTTTTACTTGATGTATTTGGTTTAATTTATTATTTTTTAGTATATTTCATCCACTTAATTTTTCAAGTATTTCGATGTATTTGTTATAATTCTTGCCTTTTTAACAGAATTTCATTGACTAACGTAATGTCTATTGATCTGTGTTTTAAATTCCCTTTTTAGCTCCAATGATGGGAAATGTTGTTTCCGAAAGCTTAGCAAATAAACTGTCCAAATGCTGAAGTATCTGATTTCCTTCGCCTTTCTACTAAACCTCAAGCTTTCTAGAAGCGAAAATGCCATTAATTATATACGTATATGAATATATATATATATATATATATATATATATATATATATATATATATATATATATATATATATATATATATATATATATATATATATATATACATAAATAATATACATAATTTTTTATCCTACAGTGGATGGGACCGAGATATAAACCTTCTGGAATCTCAGGAAAGCATTATGGGTGGACCTGTGGCCAAATCTCTGGCAGCCCCGGATATAGGTAACTTAAGTACTAAACCAATCAGCCACTATCTAATTATCTATCTATATATCTATCTATCTATCTATCTATCTCTATATATATATATATATATATATATATATATATATATATATATATATATATATATATATATATATATATATATATATATATATAAATATTAATTTGTTTGTTTGCTTGTTTGTATTACAAGTAAAATACAAAATTTGATGCTTGTTTTCCTATATACACGACTATCATGGGTTTGTACGTGTTTCTGGGCTATTGAAAGTTTCAGTTAGCACGAACGAAGATCATCAGTGATATATTATATTGAAATATATGAAAAGAAGCCAGAAATATCTGCAATGCATGCAAGGCTTCGTGAGGGATATATTTGCAGGTTGCATCAATCTCCATGTATACATGTCGAACTGCATAAAACCCACTTGTTGTATCTCAATGCTTTTATCTCTGCCCTATTTATTAATCACATTTAATCCTTTCGTTTTGTTTCTCTACAGACAGCCCTCCTCTATATATCATTGTAAGTATAATTCCATGTATACACACACCCACTCGCTCACACACATGCATACATTCAAACATATACATATATATATATATATATATATATATATATATATATATATATATATATATATATATATATATATGTATATATATATATATATATATATATATATATATATATATATATATATATATATATATATATATATATATATATATATATATATATATATATATATATATATATATATATATATATATATATATGTATATATATACAGTGGTACCTCTACATACGAATTTAATCCGTTCTACAACTGACTTCGGATGTAGAAAATGTTCGGATGTCGAAACGAATTTTCCCATAAGAAAACATTGAAATAGGATTAATCCGTCGTTGAGCCCAAAAACCTATGATAACTCCCTAATAAATTACTACACATAATTACCCATGAGAATAATGCATATTAAATTAGATAATAGACATGTAAAAAAGAATAATTATCAAAAAATTATAAATAAGAAACGGGTTTTTAGCGTCACTTTACCTTAGAAACTCCAGCGCAGGTGTTGTTGGTCTTGCTACGCAGAGAGGAGAGGGACGGGCGGCGAGGAGGTAGAGAGGTTAACTACGATAAACGTACACTACCGTAACTTATTCTAACTTACAACAAGTGAACTTTAACATAACTTAGCTTATTTATTTTTTTTTTTTTTTATATTTTTTATTTTTTTACATTTTCTTTTTTTTCTTTTTGATGATTAATTTTAATCACTTTCACTCTCTCCACTTCAAATTGATTGAATTTCTTTCGCATCACTCTTCGCCGTTTTCTTTGAACCACTTCCATCCTCTTCATCAAGAGTTTGTTTCGTAGTTTTTTAAAGAAGCTATCGATAGATAGTTGCTTAGTACGGCTTTTTAGAATGTTTCGAAAGTGAGTTAGGCAGACATCATCAAACTGCGCAACTACACGACAAACCTGCAATTTTTTGGGATGGTTTTTGTCGATGAAGTTGACCACGTCTTGATATTTTCCTAACACCTCTTTTATTTGCGCTGAACCTAACACATGTTTTACCTCCTCGATCTCTTCCTTGTCATCACTCATATGCTCAGACATAGCATGGAGTTCCTTGAGCTCCTCTGTGGTAAGTTCGTCGTGATGTTCGGTGACCTCCAGACCCATGGACTTGCCTAGGGAGACGATTTCCTCTACGTCTTCCGCTGCACCCACCACGGGATCAGGTTCGGTGTCAAAACCTTCGAAATCTCGGGGAGAAACTGCATCAGGCCACAGCTTCTTCCGGGCAGAATTGAGGGTCCGTCGAGTTAATCCCACCCAAGCCTGATCTATGATCTTTAAGCAGTGCACGATGTTGAGGTGGCTTTTCCAAAATTCATGCAAAGTTAAGTTTGTGCTTTGTGTGACATTAAAGCACTGCTTGAATAGGTGCTTGGTGTAGAGCTTTTTGAAATTCGAGATGACTTGCTGGTCCGTGGGCTGGAGGATAGAGGTGGTATTCGGTGGAAGATACAGCACCTTCATGAGCTTAAATTCATCAAAGATATCATCTTCAAGTCCAGGGGGGTGAGCGGGTGCATTGTCAAGGCATAGCAGGCACTTCAAAGGCAATTTCTGCTCAATAAGATACTTCTTCACAGAAGGGCCAAAAACTTGGTTAACCCATTGCACAAAGAACTGTCTAGTGACCCAGGCCTTCGAGTTGGATCCCCAGAAAACATGAAGCTGGTCCTTATCCATGTTGTGTGCCTTAAAGGCCCTAGGGTTCTCATAATGGTAAACCAGTAAGGGCTTGACTTTAAAGTCCTCACTAGCGTTGGCACATAGGGCAAGAGTCAACCGATACTTCATTGGCTTATGTCCAGGCAATTTCTTCTCTTCGGCGGTGATATAGCTTCGACTGGGCATCTTCTTCCAAAACAGCCCGGTTTTATCACAATTAAACACTTGTTGCTCTACGTAGCCTTCTTCCAGCACGATCCTTTCAAAGTTTTTGACAAAGTCAGCTGCAGCCTTTGTGTCCGCACCAGCAGCCTGTCCGTGGTGAACAACTGAATGCATCCCGGACCGTTTCTTAAATTTCTCAAACCAGCCACGAGATGCCTTGAAATCATCTGAGGAAGGTTCGGTTGAACTCTCCCAGCATCATCCCCAGAGCTCTCCTCCTTCAAGTCCATGAACATGGCGTGCGCCTTCTCGCTGATGATGGTTTCGGTGATGGTATCGCCAACAATCTCTCTGTCCTTGATCCAGATTAGCAGAAGTCGTTCCATCTCTTCTATGATAGGGCTACGGTGTTTTGGAATGATGGTGATCCCCTTAGAAGGTTTCACTGCTTTAATGTCTTCCTTCTGTTTCAGGATTGTCGAGATCGTCGACATATTACGGCCATATTCTTTAGCAAGTTCACTCACGCGGATGCCACGCCCATGTTTTTCAATAATTTCTTGCTTTACGTCTAAAGAAAGCATTACCTTCTTCCTCTTCTCACTACTACCACTACCACTTGCAAAACTAAGCCTTTGAGGACCCATACTTTACATAAATTACCGTAAAAGGATGCACGCAAAAAATCACGATTAAAACAGTACAGTAATAGAAGAACGCACAGGGCACAACCGCACGAAGCCGACGGAGAACAGAGGACTGACCCACGCCACGCTAATTGAGGGTTCCTCCAAGGTCGAAGTGCTGCCTTCTATCAGCGGAATTAAAAAACACATCCAGCGCTATGAGTACCAACTACGCCTACAGGTATTGTTTACTTCGGGTGCCAAAAAAATATTCGGGTGGAGAGTAGGAGCGTGCTCGAATTGTACTTCGCGTGTCGAAAAATTCGGATACAACCGATACGACAAAAATTGCTTACTTCGTGTGTCGAAATAAAATTCGGATGTAGAGTCAAAAATTTGCCCGAATTTTACTTCGGATGTTGGAAAATTTGGATGTAGATACGTTCGTATGTAAAGGTTCCTCTGTATTATATATATATATATATATATATATATATATATATATATATATATATATATATATATATATATATATATATATATATATATATATATATATATATATATATATATATATATATATATATATATATATATATATATATATATATATATACACTGTTCTTGAAAATGTACCATGAACATGACATATTATAACCGTAACAGTAGATTGATGAAATGATTTCGCAAATTCCATGATTTTTAGGACTTTTCCTATCACTGTCTCGGGAAAATAAAAATACAAGGAACATAGACAACAAAATAAAAGTTTAGTTCAATACCTATAAAAGACAAATTAATTTTCTGAAACTGAGTAGTCTTATGAACGAATGAAAGTTAATACCATTAACTGAGATAATATCAAAACCCCTTTAAGAAAATATTATTCCAGACTTCAATAACTTTTAGATTTCGGGAATTAAATTAAATTTGCATTTTGTTTACCGACTTCTGTGAATTTGTTTACTTGAAGTGAGCTCTAAGAAATTGCAGTCTCTGGGGATTGATTTTAGTCTAATTCATATCTTTTCTATCTACCGATGCATGTAATAACGATATATAAATTCCACAAAATGTTGTTTATTTATGTTTCTAGAGGTAGTCCTGTTTCCTTGCCATAATTATGACTCTCTATCTGCCTATCACCCAATTAATCTATCTTTCATGCCATCATGATATCTATCTGTCTGTTTGCTTATCTATCTATCTATCATGCTATCTGTTTATATATATATATTTACGAAAAATTAAATCAAATATTTATTCAGCCCCAAAACCTTACATATAAATATTTTCATAGTAAATAAACATTTATCTCTTTGTATGTCCTTCAAATGATGCAATTAGCCAATGACCTAATTTGCAGTGGCCTGTAGTGTCAATCAATTCACAACTTCTCAATTACTTTTGTCAATTTCTTTCTACAATAAAAACGTCTAATATATGAAGGAAAAGGTCATTGTTTTTATCATAATATCCGTTTTTTTTCTAGCATTGACGTATTACAGCCGTTAATAACGAATGGTGATGAAACAAAGCCAGCAAAAATCTCATGGAAACTATTTACACCCGTCGTTGTTTATTTGCCTGCACTGCAGATGCACGTGTTCATTTGCTTTTACGACTTTCTATCACGGGACTCATTTTGGTTTAGACTTCATTATGAACTAAGAGTGTTGGGTTGGATGTGTGTGCACATTAGTATAGTACATAATAATAATAATAATAATAATAATAATGATAATAATAATAATAATAATAATAATAATAATAATAATAATAATAATAATAATAATTAATAATAAGAAGAAGAAGAAGAAGAAGAAGAAGAAGAAGAAGAAGAAGAAGAAGAAGAAGAAGAAGAAGAAGGTTGAGATACCCACATAGAAACATATTTGATTTGTGTTTCAGAAGTTCTATCTCATCTAAAGCTTAATATTTTGAAGTAGTGTCCTGAACTTGACTATGCAAGCGAGTAAAGTTCACCTGCTGAGTCACTAGCAAACACACACACTTTATATATATATATATATATATATATATATATATATATATATATATATATATATATATATATATATATATATATATATATATATATATATATACATATATACATATATATATATATATATATATATATATATATATATATATATATATATATATATATATATATATATATATATATATATATATATATATATATATATATATATATATATATATATATATATATATATATATATATATATATATATATATATATATATATATATATATATATATATATATATATATATATATATATATATATATATATATATATATATATATATATATATATATATCCCAAAAACCGATAAATCGGTTGGAACTTTTGACCGGGGAAACGTCTGTCTATATCCGAACATAACTTGACAACAAAACGTTTACCCGATTGAGCGGTTTAAAGAAATGATATAGAAATTTTAACCGGGTGTCGCCGGTCGCTTGCTTTTGACATTACCCATAGTCATAAAACAAGAAAATTCTGGGTAACGTACCTACAACTATAACGTTAAATAATAAAATAGCATACACGCCAACCTTTGATCACAGCACTGGCAGCATTTTTGCTTGTTCCCCGGTTGCGCTTGCCAACTGTTCTTAAAATATTCTATCTTAATTGTTTATTACTTCCTTGGTGGTGAATTTATTTTCTTTCTTCACTCGGCTATTTTTCTCTGTTGGAGCCCTTGAGCTTATAGTCTACTGCTTTTCCAACTAGGGTTACAGGTTACGTTGTAATGATATATGTTCCCCAGACTATGAGACCGAAATTAAAAGAAAGTTAGCAGGGGATGGAGAGCTTTTGGTAAACAAAATGAGATTATGACAACTAAATGTCACTTTCTCTAAAAACAATAGTATTTATTCACATGGTCCTGCTAGTACAACATATGCATCGGAAACTATAGTCTAACTAAAGCATTAGAACATAAGCTAATCACAACTCAAAGAGCTATGGAAAAAATAATGATTGTGATACACTAAAGACAAAAAGAAACGCAACATGGATACGAGAGCAAGCTAAAGTAGAGGCTATTTTAACAGCATATAAGAATAAGCAATGGACATGGGGAGGACACAAAATCAGAATTACAGATAATAGATGGTCATTAAGAATAACAGAATGAGCCCATATTTATATTTCCCTTGTCTTAGGACATAGTCTGGTCCTCTGCCTCTGCCAGTCATGATCGAGTTTTAACCCATAAACGGGAACCCCCCTGAACAATGTTGCTACGAAAAAAAAGGATATAATTTAATACAAAAATATTTAAATACTTGCAATAAATCACATATG
>NC_090746.1:76908161-76928161 GCF_036898095.1 Palaemon carinicauda
GTAAATTTTGTTTTTACTTCTAAATTCAATATGATCAAAACCTATATTGTTTTATCCCTCCACCATAGACAATACAAACCCGTATTTTATTTGTTCCTATACGAATCAGAATATAGCTCTATGCTGTCCGCTCTCATACAGCAAAGACAGTATAAGAGTATAAGGAATATTTGTATTTACTCATACAATGAAGACAATAAAGGCCTTCCTTTATTTTCTTACGGCCAGCACGATACAAGTCTGTATTGTATTTGTTTTGCTTCATTAGAGATGATACAAAATTATGTTTGCCTTTCTACCTATTAAGATTGGTTGTGGTTGATATAAAACAGCGCTGAAATAATATTTTATTGTTATATAAAAAAAGTTTGTATGGCAATAAGTGTACTGAGGGAATATTCATAAGCATCCTTAAATGGAAGTTTATAATCTTTAATGAAATATTACTATCTGAAACCATAAAAAGTGTTCTGAAAAAGAGAATTGCTTTTTATATCTCATAATTAAGATGCAAAAAGGCTCCCATTTTCAAAAACATTATTTTGTGTTATGGACCTCTGCTATTTACCATCAATTTGCAGTAAAATTTCTACGCAAATTCGAGTAAGTATCTATTGTTCAGGAAGAAAGAAGGGGTAATAAATGTTGTAAGTTCCTTAAAGGGTAATTGCAAGAAAAACATTACAAAAAAGAGTAACAAGTGAACTTTAAAAACCCTTCTTTGGTCATAATCATTTGATAGATTGAAAGACGTTCCCTCCTGGATACTATTAATTACTAATGCTACCGCTAATACTATGCTACGTAATAGATAATACATATACAAATAATGAAAACGTATTGATATCTACGACAACAACAACAACAGTAATAATAATATTAATAATAATAATAATAATAATAATAATAATAATAATAATAATAATAATAATAATAATAATAATAATAATAATGATGGTGATGATGATGATATTGATGATGAAGATGATAAGGATTATTATTATTATTATTATTATTATTATTATTATTATTATTATTATTATTATTATTATTATTATAATCAGTAGTAGTAGTAGTAGTAGTAGTAGTAGTAGTAGTGGTAGTAGTAGTAGTAGTAGTATCGCTCACCCTAAGGCCACTTACACAAGTAGGCAAAAATTATGTTATAATTTTATTATTTCCATCAATAAAATTACCATCCAGAGCCAGTCTTACATTCTTAAAAAAATACTCTCAAATACCATTGCTTGGACATGATAGAATATCATGAATTGCACAATATACGGCGAAAACTATCAAAAGTAACCATATGTTAGTGATGAATCATGGAATCAAGAATCAGAAATAGATATCCAATAAAAGATGAAATGAAATTTGTGCTTTCCCTGTAGGATTGTCATTCTAAATCCGCTGCAAATATAGAATATTGTAAAATTGTAAGACAATAGATAGCAACCAGATAACATTTAATCAACCGATATCACTGAAAAGATGTTGAGATGAAATGATCGCATACAACGTTCAGAAAGAAAAGATGAAGACTTTCTGCAAACCAAAACATCAGATTAGTTTCATGTCGATGGATAACTTTGGAAGAACTAGGTTGAAACAAGTCTTATTTTTAATAGTTCATATATGAAAACTTTGTTTTAATGTTGTTACTGTTCTTATAATATTTTATTAAACTTTTTCATTAGTTCTCATATAGCTTATTTATTTGTTTATTTCCTTTTCCTCAATAGGCTATTTTTTCTTGTTGGAGCCCTTGGGCTTATACAACCTGCTTTTCTAACTAGGGTTATAGCTTAGCTAATAATAATAATAATAATAATAATAATAATAATAATAATAATAATAATAATAATAGACGAGAAACTAGGAGTCAGTGCAGTAGGAAAATGCATTAAAGAAAAGGGGAGTAAACAAGTAAACGATCAAGCAATAAGAATTTTATTAACAGGCATCCCTCAAAATTTCCACGCCTTAATTCCAACACAATAATAAGTAAAATATCCTCCCATGGAAAACTTAGATAAGGAAATAATACCTTGAATCTGTGGGATGAAAATACGTGCATTAATAGGTATCATAAGTTTGGTACACAAAGCCCATAGGACATTATTCCTAAATTATCAAGAATGGCACAAAGTTCTACTTATTTCAAAATTGACTTCTATTTTTTTAGTTACCAGAGTCCTTTAAGTGCAGCGGACTTTTCCATCCGTAAGGATGAATGGATTAAAAAAAAAGCTGAAGGAAGATTGTGGATTGCAATGGTAATCAAAATGTAAGAATTTAGATTTAACTGATAATTCATAATAGATAAGAGCGTCCTAAAGATACAAAACTGCAGCTAAAGAAAACAAAGTTTTAGAGGGAAGAAAAGAAATATATATATTTTTTTAAACAAGATTGCAAATTGGGCAAAGTAAACAAAGTTTCATTTGCTGGTGCGCCCTCAATCAGCAGAATATAAGGCAAAGTCAAGCATGAAACACGATTGGAAATATCTAAATTATGTCTGGAGACCTAAATTAACAGACCAAGAGTAAAATATTATTTCTTATGTTTGAGAATTGATATTTTCTTGCATATTGTTAAAAATAACTTAGCGAATTACATCTTCGGTAAAAATACCTTCACTAAAGATGTAATGTGACACTTCCTTGTATTAGGGTATGGTACATGGATGATACTGACCATTCACAAGGAGTTGTTAGATCCATGTGAATTGGAAGCTTCGAGAAGACTAGTGGGAGATATGACGACTAATGGGGGAAAGGAGAAACACCGAAAATAGAATGGACAATTTCAAAGGCACAGGAAGAATTGAAAACGTTGATAAACTGGGGAAAGGGGGTTCTAGGAAAATTTCCGAGAGGATCATGACATATGCAACAAAGAAACGACAGATTAATGGACCAAGTTGCAACATGTTTGCAGGAATAACGAATTGTGTATTTTAAGGAAATGTGTAGAGCTATTTTTTCTTTGTATTCTTGGATAGACCAAATGATAAATTCAAGAAATAGGATATTTTCATGATAAACTTATTTATTAGAAATCATTCAAAATATAAAGTCTAAAAATAGGGGATTAAATCCACATCAATATTTCTGTACAATGTATTAACATATGAATAAATAGTATAACTGCCAGGCAGCGGTTTCCAGTTACTGAGAGTGAGTGTAGCCTTTTGCTAAAAAGCAAAACTGCAAGGTAGCAGCTGTCCTTTTAGTAGCTTTCTACATCACAGGGCAATTCAAGTTGCTTATCTGCTGATAAGCAATACCAAGTTCTTGGTCAGTGTTGAACAGACGACTAATTTTAACACTTAGTAATTTTTACAGCATTTAGAAGTCACCATTCATTATTCAATTAATAAGTTTTTTTTTTTGTAGAGTGGGTGACCTTTTACAAAGTGTTGCTTGGGAGTGAAGGAATCGTTTCAATGTATATCAATCTTAAAATTTATAATTGATTACTACCTAAATGGTAATCGATATTGAAATGCCTGAAGGTAATATCCTCAGAAAATTTAAACCAAAAGAAAAAACCTATACAATAAATTTCCTCAAAAAACCGCAAGATTTTCAAGACCGATACGGCATTTTGATTTATAATTCAATTCAATTACTGTGCTGTGAATCTGGTTAAAACTAATTTCATGATGGTATGCTTAAAGCAATATACTGTCTTAAACCCCCATGTGATTCATGTACTGAAAACTATATATTATACTCTAAAAATATATTACATTTCATTTTTCATATTTCGTTGATTAGAAGAAAAAAAAATAAATATTAATGTCTATGAAAAACTATTCCAAAACTGATTCCTTTTCCAATGATAATCTTTTATCCCGACAAAGACATCGCGATCAAAATCCTTCTTACTGTTCTATTTAAAATATAAAACTCGAAAGAATGACCGTTGAACTTTAGGAATTTAATGAACACAGTTATGTTGAGTCATTGAGTCATATCAAGGGCTCGCTTCTAAGGATTTAGTGATATGTTTGAACAAGAAATAATTCCGAATTTGTTTGCTCAAATAGAAAGCCTGGGGAGGAAAGAAGGATGTCGGTTGCTTTTTTCTAATATAATTTTATCTCTCTCTCTCTCTCTCTCTCTCTCTCTCTCTCTCTCTCTCTCTCTCTCTCTCTCTCTCTCTCTCTCTCTCTCTCTCTCTCTCTCTCCTTTTAATATTTTGACAAAATCAAACTTCATATGAATCCTATATTGTTTATGGTTGTCAATTTTTACACTTCGTCAGTTCTATACTAATTCTTTATCCTATCTCCTAATATATGTAGTAGGTTGGCCAAGGCACCATCCACCCGTTGAGAAGAATTATCATTGACTTTTATCTTTCTTCATGGCTGAGTGGCATGGTCACTGACATACAGGTAACCTGGACCAGGGTTCAAATCCCGGCCGGTCTAATACTATAGTCTTTGAGTGATTTTGCCTGGGGCTCTGATCCCGAGGTCGTTAAGAGAATCTAGACTTTAATGTATCTACAATATATATATATGGCTTATTTGAAATATGAAAAACACGTTTAAATGTGCAAAAATTTATCATTAATCGAATGCCAAGTCCCAAACCTACCAATTAGCTACGATGGTGAAGGTGGGTTGATTTCAATTCTACGTACAGAAAACCTGAATTTGACAGGTATATGTACAGAAAAATTGTCATTGACTTTTATCTTTCTTCGTGGCTGAGTAGCATGGTCACTGGCATACAGGTATCCTGGACCAGGGTTCAAATCCCGGCCGGTCTGATGCTATAATCTCTGAGTGATTTCGGCTGGAGCTCTGATCCCGAGGTCGTTAAGAGAATCTAGACTTTAATGTATTTATATATATGGCTTATTTGAAATATGAAAAAACACGTTTAAATGCGGAAAAATTTATCATATATATATATATATATATATATATATATATATATATATATATATATATATATATATATATATATATATATATATATATATATATATATATGTATATATATATACATATACTGAATATTTATAAATATATATATAGAGTATATATATATATATATATATATATATATATATATATATATATATATATATATATATATATATATATATATATATATATATATATATATATATATATATATATATATATATATATATATATATATATATTTCGGCTCAGGCCATGTCTTCCTGATGGAAGTTCCTAATTGGTAGATTTCTAGGGTATATTTGAGTACAGTGATATTCCCAGAGAATTTTACCTTAAGGTATCCAGAATTCTAACTCCTGGAGCGAATATCCCTAAATAATCTCACAGGGATATCACATAATATCAGAGGACGTATTCTTGACACGTCACTTAGCTATCTTCGCCCCAAACAGTATTAATGCTTCGAGGGGGATATAGTGACAAGAATCCGAAACGAGAATGAAAAGAGAGCCACACATAAGACATCTCTTCTATTCCGTTTCCAGTGTGTATCTGATGAAGGCGGTAGCGCCCTCTTTTTTTCCTTTACCTGTAGCTCAACTACTCGGTGTTTTCCCTTGTGTTCTTCGTTATTTTGGATTTAATTCAACTTTTTGATGACTTTTCCGGCCTCTTCTGCCTCTGGAAAGTTGAGTATTACCTTTACTCTGTATAGATGTAAGCTCTTGTCGTTTTGAATTAAATTAAAAGTGATTTTAACATAAACAAGAGCTGTTACCTACCGGAGGCATCCTGGATGCTATCGCTCGCTCTTATGGGTCAGTTAGTTAGCTAGAGTGACGTTCCCGGTTTGTTACGCTTTAATAATTTTGCTATTTAGCCACTCTAGAAATGCTTATATTGTTCGGTAGGTGCTAGCTCGGTGATTTCGACACGGGTCGAGGTACCGATCCTGCCTTTTGCGAGGCTTCGTAGCCTAGACGTCTGGCACTAGGACTTTCATGCATGGTATAAGTTTTTCCGAGTATTATTTTATTGAAGCTATAGGCAAATATTTTATACATGTAAGATATTGTTGAATGTTTTTCCAAGATTGTATACGAGAGAGTTTCGGTGATTTAGGTAATCGATTCTCACCTTACCTAGCCAGTAATCTAGGTACAGTAGTATACTTTCGAACATCCCCGATTGTTCTTATCTCATCCGGAGGCTAAGTTCAATCCCTCTCTCCGTCAGAAAGCCATTAACTTAATCCTAGTGGTTCTACCTGTATATTATTTCATGTATTACTATTCTAGGATATTTCTGCCCTGTTCTGATAACCAGAGTGACTGGTTTTTGGGTTTGGGCTAAACTTCAGAGTTTTTAGTCTGTGGTTGGCTTCTTCCTAGCATGGAGAATGAGTCTCCTTTGCTAGGTTAGGGGATTACACAGGAAGCTTTGCCTAGCAGACCGGCCTGTGTCGTTTTTTCTCGGGCTGGAGAATGAGTTTCTCGGTTGTCCGACGAAATAACTTCACATAACTTTGTTCTAGTTGGGAGGAGGTTAGCAAGCATCGCCAATCTTCCTCCCTAATAGACAACTCTTGGTTAGGATGAGCTCCCTAACTGCTGAGTGTGTCTCTTGCTAGAACGAAGTCTTTAGGACCCTTATCCCTTCCCCACCTCTCTTTCCTTTCTTTTTCCTGACCTTAGTCCTTCTTCCGTACCTATCATAGGTTAGGTTGGAGGACCGGCTCAGCTCCCTGCCGACCGGCATTACGTGCCGGCCGGCAGAGACCCTTTGTTCTTTGCAGAGTGAACCCCAGATCTCCTTTGGTCTCTCTTCCATGTCTGTCGGTAGAGCCCGGCAGGCAGTGGATTCTTTGGAAGCCTGAATGCTACATTCTCCCCTTCCATATTTCACTCTTTCTGGATGGAATGTCGTATGGCATGTTGCCTTATAACCCTACATCCATACTGTTTCTCTGACTACTGTGTTGCACCCCTAACCCAGCTGCTGGCTTAACAGCCGACAGCCTGGCAGGTGGAGTTTCTCTGGTTCTTGGCTACTGTCGGCGGGCATGGTTTTATTACCTTTGCCGGCCGGCAGTGGAATCACAGCCCGAATTCGGTAGCCACTACGATAAGCGGCCGGCAGCAGGGTTTTAGTGTTTTCAGTCATCGACTGGCATTGATTGCCGGCCGGCACACAGTCGAGAATCAGAGGGCTGCCGCCTATTAGTTAAAGATAGTATATCTTTGATCTATAAAGGGGTAGTTGCCGGCCGGCACGTGCTGGCGTACGCCGGCACGTACTGGCTCGTGCTGGCCGGCACAATAACATGCGATGTACAGTAGTTGCTATATTCGTAGTGTAGTACACACTGCATTAGTAGAAACTGCTGTACAGAGTTTGTGATAACACTAATGTTCTTCTTCATACTTAATGCTATCTTGTGCAGCCTTTTGCTGGGACTGTACTTTATATAGAAAGTGAGTTCTTTCCGTATTCTTTCAATCCCGTATATTAAAACTACACATTAAATTTCCATTTAGGATATTACATAAGGTATTCTAGTATAGAATTAACCTTAGTCTTAATATTTTGGGAGGTTACAGCAATTGACTGAACAGGAAATACAAGTATGTGTCTTTCCTTCTTTCTTTTATAGCTTTTCTATATAAGCTAAATGTTACAATATAAGTGAAAAGCCTTCACTTGATACTCATGGATTTTTCTTCTCTTTACAGGAGGACCATCCAAAGTGTGGGAGTGTGTTCTGTAATGTCCGTAGTAAGAACTTCTGTGGACATCAATATATTGCAGGAGGGATGCAGCATGTGCAGCCTCCAGAGATATTCTTTGCTATTGGGACCATCAGGTTTGTACAGTTTATTCTAACCTGATTACCGATGCTTTTGACGACCCTAAGTCAACGGAGTCAAGGGATGCTGCCAGGGAAACGTTACGATCCTGGGTGAGGGGTTTTCAGGAAAACACCTCAGGTCCCTACTTTCCAAATGAGAATATGAAGGCCTACCTTTTACCTAAGGCATCAGCCTCAGGTGGAGATACCAATTGTCCTGAATCTGGTAGATTCTAAAGTCTCAGCCGCCCTTCAAAACATCCCATTAGACGATAGGATGTCGGATGTGTCGGATTCTTCTGAGAAGGACCTTCTAGGAGAAGGTAAGGAGGAGGAGCTGTTTCAGATTCCTCAAGTAGAAGAGTAAGAAATCGACGAAGTGTCGGTTAAGTCGGTTCCGGACCCAAAACCTATTCCTTTTATATCGTCTGCTATCCCAGATAAACTGGGAAGGACTCTTTCTTCCATTGTTGAGATGATCCAACAAATTTAGAGGAAGAATGATGAGAAGGAAGCTGCAATGAAATTGGAGTTACATAGACTTGCAGCATCACGTGGGCCCCAGAAGCGGCTCAGCGTGAAGGATCTTCCCTTGTGCTCAAATACCAATCCTTGGAGGTATGCCGAACACATGCCAATGACAACCTGGGAGATCGTGATCACAGAAAAGTTGGGAGCAATTCCCCTGGAAGAAGTGGAATTTTGGCCCAACAAAGATTTTTATCCGGACTGCTATGCCTGTCTTAGGAAGGAGCCAGCCTTAAAGGAAGAGACGGAGCCGGAGGTCATAGTTTTTGACCATAGTAAAGCTCAGACGTTACTAACGAGCTCAATGAAAGAGAGGGCTTCACTAACTCAAAGGTGCCCGCCTTGAGTAAGAAGCTTTCTTCCTTTGTGGCCTCTCCTACCAGAGCCTTTCCCTTCTTGGAAAGGGGATATAAGGCTGCCTTAAAAGCGGTGGAGGCAGAGAAACCATGCCCCTCCTTGGAGGAGTGCCAGCTGTTATCTCTGACCTTGCCCTTGGACCAAGAAGACTGGAAGGACGTACACCTTACCTTCTCAGTCGGGAATCTGGAAGCTGATATTGCTGAACGCCAGTTCAGTGAGGTGCTTCCCAAACGGTCGAGGTTCTCTTGCGTAGAGAGCAAGAGACAAAGGAAAGATTTGCGGCATCGATGTCATTGCAAACTACACTAGAAACGATGGCAAGTGACACCAAGAACCAGGACATGTTCATGGTTGTGGCCAAAACACATCTGGCCACAGTTACGAAGGATTTCTATAGCTTTATTAAAGCTAGGAGAGCCTGTAGAGAGTTCGTGTTTGCCTCGGTTGCGGTGAGTCACGAACCGAGGAAACTGATTTCCTCTCGTATTTGGGGTAAAGACCTTTTTCCCAATGAAGTGGTTAAAGAGGTAGTAGACTAAAGGCCTAGGCCATCCTCTCAGCCGGCTAAACCCTACCAACAGCAACATCAACAACAACTTCCTATGACCGCGGTGCCTCAGATAGTGGCACAACCTCCCACCACGTACCAGCTGGTACCTCAACAAACGGCGACACAGTCGCCAGTTCTTAACCCAGCCTCCGAGAGGCAGACTTCTTCCTTTCATTCGAGAGCCAGAGGAACAGCCAGAGGTTCCTCTAGACGCCCTTCAAGAGGAAGGGGATCCAGGGGAGGACGCGGTCAAGGAAGCAAAGCCTCAGGTCCACAACAGCAGCAGTAGATACTTCCAGTAGGAGGGAGACTACAGCTTTTTAGGGATAGCTGGACCTTCGATCCCTGGGCGCACAGCCTAAATAAGAATGGACTAGGTTGGAGCTGGAGCAGTCCTCCACCTCAATTTCCTCAATTCTTCCAACACTCAAACCCCGCTCTGGAAGAATATGTCCGAGACCTCTTAGTCAAATTAGTAATCCGGGAGTTTAAGTACATCAAATTCCAAGGAAGGCTGTTTTGTGTTCCAAAGAAGGACTGAGAAAAACTCAGAGTCATTCTGGGCATATGCTGTGTCTATAGACTTGTTCGACACTTATTGTCAAGTTCCAATTAATTGTCACCTCTCCCTCTACCTAAGCATCAAGTTACATTGATAACTTTACGCCTTCAGAACCATGCCTTTCGGGCTAAACATAGCCCTAAGGATTTTCACGAAGCTCGCGAACGCAGCCGTCCATCAATTATGCCTAAAAGGGGTCCAAGTAGTAGCCTACTTGGACGACTGGCTGGTGTGGGCAGCATCCAGGACAGAATGCATGCAAGCTTCTAAGATAGTGATCCATTTCTTGGAACCTCTGGGATTCAAGATCAACATCAAAAAGTCTCGTCTTTCTCCAGCTCAAAAATTTCGGTGGTTGGGAATCCACTGAAATTTGCAGTAATATCGGCTTTCCATTCCTAGTAAGAAGAGGAAAGAAATAGCAGGATCTGTCAAGAGACTATTGAAATCCAAACGGATATCAAGACGCGAACAGGAGAGAGTGCTTGGCTCTCTACTGTTTGCTTCGATAACAGATCCAGTGCTAAGAGCACAGCTTAAGGATGCAATAGGAGTCTGGAGAAAATATGCATCAAATGCGCGAAGAAATGGCACCTGTCAGCAGTTCACATTCAAGAGTTCCACAATGTGACAGCGAACGCTCTATCTAGGTTTACACCTATAGAGCCAAAATGGTTCCTTGACGCAGGATCGTTCTCCTTCATCTCGATTCAAGTCCCAGAGCTGCAGATAGACCTCTTCGCGACGAAAGACAACAAGAAAATAGTTCGTTACGTGTCCCCTTACGAGGATCCGTTAGCGGAGGCAGTGGACGCTATGTCCCTGGATTGGATCAGATGGTCCTGTTGTCTATCTGTTCCCTCCGCACACCTCTTTTTGAAGGTCCTCGATATGCTGAGATCCTTCAAAGGGAAAGCTGCAATAGTGGCCCACAAGTGGCCAAATAGCGTGTGGTTCCCTCTGGCACTAGAACTACGATTAAAATCTATACCGTTAACGGATCCATCCCTGTCTCAGCGAGTACAGAAGTCGACTGACTTCGCTCCATCACAAAAAACACGGAACCTACATCTCATGATTTCTTCTCCTTAACGATGAGAAAAGGATTCGGTGTTTAAAAAGTCAGTTTAGACTTTTGGAGGAAACCAGAAGACATTATGAGGCTTCAGGGAAGAAATAGCTTTCCTTTGTCAAGGCGAAGAAACGGAAAGAAATCCTGACAGATTCCTATTTATCATTCTTCATTCACCTTCATGAGCAAGGTTTAGCAGCCTACACAATTCTATTGTTCAAGCCTGCCTTGACAAGTCAGATACCTTACGCCTTGCAGGTCGACCTTTCTAACGACGTTCTTAATGAACTAGCCCTTCAGCGCTTCCAAAGACCATTTGCTTGGTCATTAGATATAATTCCTCATTGTGTATAAATAATGAACAATGAGGAATGTGCTTAGAAGGTTTTGAATTTAAGTCATATTTCTGTTTGTACTCGCCTTGGGGGCCAGAGTTAGTGAATAGTGGCTCTCTCTAGAGAGGAAGGGCACGTCCAGTTCTTGGAGGGAGAACTGAATCTATTTCCAGACCCAACGTTTCTTACCAAGAACAAGCTACCCACCAACAGGTGGGGTCCCTAGAGAATCTGCCCTCTGGAGGAAGATACATCTCTATGTCCAGTGGAGTGCCTAAAGGTCTATCTTCATAGAACTTCAGACTTTATGGGAGGACAGCTGTTCAGAAGAGAAACCCTGGGTTCAAAGTTATCTATAACTAAGGGTGAAATTCAACCATGTTATTCGCAAAACGGATCCAGACAGGACACCCGTTAGTCATGATCCGAGTAAAGTTGCCTCTTCCATAAAATTTCTTTAATTATATGGACTTTGAATATCCTTGTTTGCACACCAGCTGGTAGTCATCCAAGGCGTTCTTTATGCACTATGCGAAGGAAGTGGAGCAACTTATGAGATTTGTGGTAGCAGCAGGAAGAATTCTTTAACCTTCTGTTTTAAGTCTGCGAGGAACAGTGTAATTAATTTGGGACGAATAATTAAGAGGGTGCGCGTGTAGTCACTGTATGTTACTACACGCTGAGCGATAGGCCACGAAAGTGTCCTTACAAACTGTTCCATTTACGTCGGTAATCTATAGCATAATACGGACACTTGTGCCAAGTGTTTTTTACGCTAGTGTATGTAAACAGTATACAAACTAAATCATTATTATTAATAATTTTATTGAAGTTGCAAATCTGTTTCCTAGTAGATGAAACAATATTTTCTGTTTACTGTTTTTCTTCATGCTATTACGCGTATCATCCACATTTTATAAATTTTATAAATGTGATCTGATATGTTCGTTTATTAAATTTTAATAAAATAGTTCATAGTGAACCCTACGTCTTTTACGTCCACACTCATTTTATTAGAAATGTACTGAGCATTAAGATTAAAATATGGATATTTTTATCATGGTATGTCTTTTGAGACTGTTCCCTGATTCAAGCAAAAGTTCACTCACTCTAACCCTTCCTTAGAAGGTTTGATGTGGTACCCTAACGGGGTGGTGGCAAAGAGGAAAAATTTGTTTCTATGTGGATACAATCATTATCCAATAGTTCTTAAGAGTGGTCACTTTGGGGAAGGTGTCACAAATTCATTCTGACTTTGGCGACTCTTATAAAAATTTTGCTTTATAATGTATAGGACAAGACCACTATACAAGCTTGTCATTTTGTCATCCATAAGTTTTTATGTACTCCTCGAGACTTTTCCAGAGTCTAGTATGATTCATCCCTGCAGGGGTCAGGAAACACTAACAGTTCATGCTTAGATGAAATGATGTATAACGGTAACATCATAGGTCTCTAGGTCTAGACGGACCAGGAAAATACTTTCTTGAGAGTACGACACTGATTGGGAGTCCACAGATACAGTAATTCTCTGGTAAACTTCCATCAGGATGACATGGCCTGAGCCCAAAAAAACGGATTTTGAGTGAAGCGAAAAATCTATTTTTGGGTGAGGTAGCCATGTCGTCCTGATGGACCCGCCCTTTCTTTTATTGTAAAAGGGCTTATTGACCCCTCCCTATAACACAGTATCTCTACCACCTCGTATATCGCTACAAGGAATAAAGAGGGTGCTACCGCCTTCATCAGATACACACTGGAAACGGAAAAGAAGAGATGCCTTATGTGCGGCTCTCTTTTCATTCTCGTTTCGGATTCTTGTCACTATATCCCCCTCGAAGCGTTAATACTGTTCGGGGAGAAGATAGCTATGTGACGTGTCAAGAATACGTCCTCTGATATTATGCGATATCCCAGTGTGATTATTTATGGATATTCGCTCCAGGAGTTAGAATTCTGGATACCTTAAGGTAAAATTCTCTCGGAATATCACTGTAGTCAAATATACCCTAAAAAGCTACCAATTAGGAACTTCCATCAGGAGGACATGGCTACCTCACCCAAAAACAGATTTTTCGCTTCGCTCAAAATCCGTTATATAGTCCATAACCGCAAATTGACTTAGTTCGTCAATTTGCATAATTCGCCATTCTAAAGATAACGTCAAAACTACTCGACAAATTTTGACAAAATTCTCACCATGGATAGATCTTAGGTCATTGACGAGTCATTAAATTTTGGGGACGATCAGGATCCAGATCCGGATTCTAGTTTATTTATTCATTCATTTGTCTGTGTCAGTGGATAGGATTATGTCAAAACTAGAGGACATATCTTAACAAAATTTTCACCGCAGATAGATCTGAGGTCATGAACAACTCCGTTAGATTTTGTAGATGATCTAGAACCAGATTCAAGACTCGGATGGGCCTTTTTCGCCATTTTAAAGGTCACGTCCAAATTAATCAACGGATCTTGGCGAAATTTTCCCCACAGTTATATCGTATGCCTTGGAAGACTCCATTAACCTTTGACAGAAGTCAGAAATCTCTGGTTGTCCTTGTTATTATTTGTAAGAGCTAAGCTATAACACTAGTTGGAAAAGTAAGATGCTAAAACACCAAAGGTTCTAATAGGGAAAAATAGCTCAGCGAGGAAAGGAAACAAGGAAATACATAAACTACAAGATACGTAATAAACATTCAAAATAAAATATTTCAATAACAATCACAACGTTGAATTAGGTCATTTATATATAAACTATAAAAACTTTAAGAAAAAAAAACAAGAAGAAGAGAAATAAGATACAGCTTAACTCTCACAAACTGGAAAAGAGTTGTTTCTAATCGCCTACAAAACATTTCATTTAATTACCATGGAAAACTTCTAAATCACCCAAACTTTTAAACTTTTGTCCCACTGGGAGACATGCGCAAATAGCAAGGACTTAATGATCAAAACTTTTCTTTGATCCTTGGTAAAATTACTGCCAGACATTAACTGTAAATACATATATATATAAAATACTATCTAAGTCTTGTTCATTGACATACGCACGCAAATCCATACAGGTAGGCAACAGAAGAAAAATACAGTCTTTGGATTAAGTGTTAGAACAGACTAGATTGAAAAGAAGGTGCATGGATGTAATAGTGAGAAGCAGAGAGGCTGAATGTATCTAATGACCATCTACTAAAGGTAGGTAGGAGTTGGAAAAAACGTGTGAAAATGTGGTTGTAAATATAATTAGGAAATATAATAATAATAAAAAGTAAGTTAAATAAGCATATATGAATAAAATCGATAGCCCAAAATGGGGAGTTTATAAAATTCCTTCTCGGGGTCATGTGTTGGTAAAGAGGTTGGTGGGCTTAGGAGGGTATGAAGACAGAACAGAAATAGCAGGACGTGGGTTGAAGTGATAAAAGATATTTTAGGCAAGGTCGTTTCATATATGAAAAGAGTAGATGAAGGCGGACGAGAGGTTGGATAGAACAGGATAAAGTGAGAGAGAGAGAGAGAGAGAGAGAGAGAGAGAGAGAGAGAGAGAGAGAGAGAGAGAGAGAGAGAGATGTCAAATAACAAGAACACAAGAGAGACGGTGAATGTAAACTTCAGGAAGATAAAATGGAACGAATAGAATCTCAGAAAAAGAGATGTAAGTGGAAATACGTTGATGGCATAAAATGGATTATTTTAAATGTGTCTCAAATAATAGAAGACTGTAGAGAGGCAGACTTAAGAGGCTTAGTTTAAGGCTGAGAATGCCTGAGGAACTGATTGCTACAGATGTGAGTAGGCTGATTAAAAGGTTGCAGAAAGTTGATAGGATTAAAAAAGAAGGACTTCAATAAAGCGGTAATATTGCGATTGAATGACCAACTTTTGTATGAATGGTACGTTAGGCTGAGGAATAAGTTCAAAATGAATGGGTGAAAGGATTAAGGTGATAACGCTGTATAGTATACTAAGAAAGGTATATGGTAGAAATCTGACTGAGAAAGTGAGGCATGGGACACTAATCGGCAGGGAAAGAACAGTTTGTATTTAGAGAAAAAAAATACTCTACTAAAAGTTTATGAAAGTGGTGTGAAAAGTTTGAATGCAAAAGGTGTAGTAACATAGATGAACCAAGAAAAAGCCTATAATAAAAACAACGGTCAAGGTGTAGTTTGTTGAAAATATATGGTAAACATAAAGACGCTTCTGATACTGAATTAGTGATATTTTTATAATGAAAGTGAAGCATGTGACTGAGTTTCAGAGTAAGTCTGAGACAATGGTTTGGGTGGCGTCGTTTCTATTGGCAGACTATTCTGTGCTAATTGGATATAGGGACCAAAAACTACAAGAACTGGTAAGGAAGTCTGAAAATAATTGCAACAGTTGAAAATATTTGTAAGCAGAAGCAAGGTAATGTTAGTAAATATCGATATAAAAGAAGGGGTAAGGAATCTTAGTATGGGTGGTAATATAATGGATATTGTTGATTATTGGAAGCATTTAGATTAAATAATTTACAAACCCAATTTGAGAAAATAGGAGAACCACAGATTTTGAAAAGCAAGAAAGGCAACTGGATGTGTGTCAAAGATTAATAAGAGACTTCGGCTGTTCATGGAATGTGAGATGCAATTGTTGAATAAACATTCCTTTATGAAAGTGAAGTAGGAACATTAAAGGTGAAAGCAAGCCAGATGCGTATTATGGTGCCATAAGAAGAATATGTAAGGTCAGAGATGAGGACAGGATAGTGAAGAAGGCGCTGGGAGTATCTGTAGAGAGAGGCTTTGAAAGATTATATAGAAGTCCTGAAAGACATAGATATCCAAGAGGCCCAAGGGCATGCAACACTAAGGTATTGTTTCGATGTTCTGCTGATGAGCATTCTGCATAGATGTATAAAGACAACTATGTTGTTGTAAGTATTACTTCACTGGTGAGTCATCCCCTATTCAGCAATCATTGGATGAAAGTGGTATTGACTCCTGTTATTCTTCGTTGGAGTTACTATCTGTTATGAGAGTTTTGTTCTCAGGATGTGTATGTGTATGTGTGTTATCGCCCCCCCCCCCCAAAAAAAAAAAGGAAAAAAGGACACTTGACTGGAATTGGTACTTTCGTCTTATTAGATATCACTAATAAGACGAAAATACTAACTCCAATCAAGTCTATACTTTTCCTTTTGTGACTATACAGATCTTATGCTCATCTCGTGTTAGCTTTCGTGATTTCTACACACATACACACACTTACACACACACACATACCACTACGAAGGCTCCAGTTCTATATATTAATCTCCTTCCTATTAAAATCCATTCCAGTCTCAGCTGCCTTTTTAAAGTCTCCCTATCCTCCTCACACGTCTAACGATCACGTATTATAAATTCTTTCTACGCGCTGTAGCTACCTCCAATGATTTCGATTCCTCCTCCCACTCATGATAACTTTTTACCAGTTCTATATATCCCCACAGTTCTCACTCACGACACATAGTTAATCTCGTCAAACTGAATATTTTATCTGTCATTTGCATTTGATATCCCTTTCTCACTTCCAGAAGAGAATTTATTAATAAAGTATATTGCAACTGTAATTGTTTCACCTTGAATCTAGGTTTTCTCTCCTACCAACATTTGTTTTATTTGCTCCTGAATACCAATACGAATAAGAAAAGTATATTTTTCCCACTATTCATAACGTCATTGATTGTTCTATCCTCCCTGTTTGCATGTACCTTAAGCGGTATGCATATACTTACAAATCTCTCCTGTAGCAAGTGCTCACAACCCATGTCACAAATTCTTTAGTTTTTCTTTAAAATCACTCATCAGGTCTATATCATATACGACTATTACCCATTCCATAGTCTAAGCATGACTCGTTTTCTTACCCTACAACTTCGGATCTATGACTAATCCCATGGTACCAATCTTTATGTATTGGATATCTACGAGCACATACAATTAATATTTACACCATACCAGTCCTTCGTCTGTTTACCATTTGTGACACACGCTTCATAAAAACTTTAAAGATCTTACAGCACACTAAGTGGAATAAACATCATCATCAATCTCATCATCATCTGTCTAATGACTCTAACTTCAGCTTGATTTTGTAAGTGGAATTATAATTTTTCTGATACCAAACACCTCATTTCTTTTTCATACCAAAAAAATGATTGATACATCTCCCTTATACAAACGCACTCTACTTTCGCCTATTAGTCCTTGTGTCATCAATCTTACTTAACCTATAACCTTATAGCAGACACCTTTCTGACATACTAAGTCTTCTTTTGGCTGAAATTCTCTCTAAAGCTTCTATTCAACTTAATAAAAATGTATTGATATTACCATCAAAAACTTCTACAGCACTTTTACTATGTAGAAACAAACCGTTTGAATTCTACTAATCCACTTCATCATGCTCACGTAGATGACTTTAATCAATTTTTGTCCCGTAACCTTGATTTCTTTAAATGAATAAAGTCACTGCCCAGTTCATCATTTATTTCAATGAATCATGAATGAACATTTAGAATCGACACATCATTACAAATTCACTCTTATGCTTTCTGTAAACTCATAACCTTTAATCTCAAAACTGTTTCCAAATCAACTAATCATAACTTCTCAGGATTGTATATCCTCCATCACATAACTTCCGAATTATACAGCATTTTTCACAAAATCTTCCTCTTCCAAACTTTTGCTGGAAACTGATGGATAATAATAAAAAGAAAAAAATACGAATAAATTAAAACTATTACTCTGGGCCCCTAATAAATGAATGACTTCAACTTGCTTTAGTAAAAACGAGTAAACAATAATTGAAATATAGACAAATATTATGACCATGATTTAGTTATAGATGCATCGTCTAGTATATGCACATTAAGTGGCAACATATTCTTTCTGATTTGCGTTTTAAGTGCCACTGTTTCTAAACTTTTTTATTTTTTTTATATCAATTCTCTCTCCATGAATGAGGAATGCTAGGAACGGATCAGATATGGTACGATTTTTCAATCAACATCCCTTGACAAACGCTCATCCATAATGCAGTTTCTGATTGCTAACCGATATCTAAACTGTACAAGTACTTCGTCAAACATGAAGTCTTGCATCGAGGGGATGAATAATATACACGCAAATGCATACGCCAGCACGCGCATCCTGTTAAGATGAATAATAAAGGGCAAATAGTAAACAAACAACTATCAAGTAGTAGCTATTCGTTGAGATACTACCGCTAGAGTTACTGGGGCCTTTGACTTACCAGACAGTACTACATTGGATCCCTTTCTCTGGTTACAGTTCATTTTCCATTTGCCTACGCACGCATCGAATAATCTAGCCTATTCTTTCAACGTTTTCTTCTGTCCCCATACATCTGACAACACTGACATAACCAAAAAATTCTTCTCCGTTCAAGGAGTTAATTACTGTAATTTTTGAGAGGCTACTTTCCTCTTGGTAAGGGTAGAAGAGTCTCTTTAGCTATGATAAGCACCTCTTCTAAGAGAACTTTAAATTCTAAAAAAAATTTCTCTAGTCTTGGGTAGTGCTATGGTCTTCCACTGTCTTGTGGTAGAGATCTCTTGCTTAGGGGTACACTCGGACACACTATTCTATCTTATTTTTCTTCCCCTTGTTTTTTAAGTTTTATACTTTATATATGAAAGATTTACTTTAATGTTATTACTGTTCTTAAAATATTCTATTTTAATTGTTTATTATTTCTCTTCTAGTTTGTTTATTTCCTTGTTTCCTTTCATCACTGGGCTATTTTTTCCTGTTGGGTCCCTTGGGCTTATAGCATCCTGCTTTTCCAACAAGGGTTGTAGTTTAGCTAATAATAATAATAATAATAATAATAATAATAATAATAATAATAATAATAATAATAATAATGTAATATTCATGGACTTTTCTATGGAGCATAAATCGAGAAAATAGATTTCTCTGAGTATGGTGAACCTGCAATGCCGCAATCTAAACGAAAAACAAATGTAGCATTTACTTTATCTGATTTCCGGTGTTTAAGAAAGGCTTGAGAGTATGTAGTCATATCCTACTTCATTTCAGATTCATTATACCTGTCTTCCTCTTTTCAAATATCACACAAATTCATAAATGCTAAACAAGACTATGACAAACATATATGTTAGTGTATATACCTTCATAATGAAATGGAATATGACCTCTAATAGAAAAGCTGGAAATGTCATTTAATCATGTTCACCCTTCCCTAAAGCTTCATGTACGATCTGTTATGGGAAGAAGTCCCACGATGCTTGTGAGGAAATATGAAATGTGAGAACTAGTTTCGCCAAATTAAAAGAAGAATTTCATTTCAATCATTGTAAAACTTGTTGGAGAACTTGTCCCTTTTTAATTTGAAGTGATACAAGAGAGAACAATTTCCACTATGTTTATTGTAACATAGTCTTCAAACAAAAGTGGTCAAACCATAGAGTAAACATGTAAATAATTAAAATAATATTAAATGTTATATGAAATAAGATCATTTCTGTCGGACTGGAGAATAAAATTTCAAAGGTTGACACGATCTCCGGAGAATTATCATTTACCAAGCAGACAGTCATTCTGTAAGAAGAAACAAAATGCCACATTTCAGCATAGCAGTCAGATGAAGAAAAATGCTTTGACTAAATATAGGCATGTGAGAGAGAGAGAGAGAGAGAGAGAGAGAGAGAGAGAGAGAGAGAGAATCTTCGTATAATTTTTTACTTTTCTAGATTTTTAGCTAGTCGGAGTTTCTC
>NC_090746.1:76930661-76940661 GCF_036898095.1 Palaemon carinicauda
CCTTAAATGGCCAAGGTGTCGTTTTTGACACCTAGGCTATTTATATGGTAAATTCATTTAAAAACTCCTCACAAGCAATAATATTTGTGTTTGTGTCCCCTATCTATATATTTATCTATTTATACACACACACACACACACACACATATCTATATAATGACTTTCTTTCAGTATGAGGTATACTATATATTTGTGAATTTCTTTTCAGACTAGTTATTCCTGACTTGAATATCCTTGAGAATTCTGTGTTTCGTGATCCTTGGCAAAGGAAACAGTTACTAAGCACTCATCATTCATATTAGCTTAGTGGTAGTCATACTGAATATATTAGAGATGGCTGCTTCACGGTGTAAGGGAAATAAAGATTTCTATACTATAGAAGAAGCATTGAATATTATCTTCCAATCAAAAGATGAAGTTTCAAGTGATGGTAGTGATGGTAGTGAAAATGAGTTTTTACCACAAAAAGAAGTTTCTTCAAGCTCATCAGATTCTGATGACTATCAAGATAGTGAAGACGAATCCACTAGACAAGCAAGTACCTCATCAGATATACAAGCAAGCGCTTCTACAGATAGAAATACCATCATTACACGGCATGGGATTGCCTGGGAACCTTTATCATCATCTCGGAAAGGAAGATATAGCCAAAGTCAGGTATTCAAAGCTACTTCTGGTATTTCAAAAACTGAAAAATGTAGCTGCAGAATCCCCATATTCTGCTTGGAGAATCTTCATTGATGAAATTATGCTACGGAAAATTCATAAATGGACAATCAGTGAAGGAAAAAATCACGATGAAAGCTGGGTGTTATCCTTAGAAAAGTTTGAGGCCTACATTGCTTTGACATATGCAAGGGGAGTGTACGGAAAAGCTCACAGTGCAGATTTTTTGTGGAATAAAACCTATGGACCAAAAATATTCGGAGAAACCATGTCTAGAAGTGATTACAAGAAAATACATAGATTCATTAGGTTTGACAACAGAAGCACAAGGTTAGAGAGGATCAAAAGTGACAAATTTACCCACATTAGAGACATTTTTGACCTATTTGTTGAAAATTGCAGAGGTGCCTATATACCAACATATAGTTTGACAATTGACGAACAGCTATTGCCCATGAAAAACAGGTGCCCATTCATTGTATTTATGCCAAATAAACCTGATAAGTTTGGAATGAAATTTTGGGTCCTTACAGAGGTAGAAAACAAATACATTGTAAATGTGATCCCCTACTTAGGAGCCATAGAAAAGGAATCAAGGTTAGGGGTTCCCTTGGCGGAACATATTGTGCTCAGTCTTACTGAAGTTGTGAAGAACAAAGGCTATAATGTAACAACAGACAACTTTTTTACATCTCTTGAAGTTGCAAGGAAACTGCGAGATAGAGCTACTTCAATTGTCGGTACTGTGAGAGGAAACAGCAAGCATCTGTCGAAAGAAATGACTTTACAAGAAAAGGGGAAAAAGTATGAATCCAAATTCTATTTTCAAGATGAAAGTGAATGCATGTTTGTTAATTATCAATGCAAAGCTAATAAAAATGTGTGCCTCTTATCAACAATGCATAGTTCTCCAACAATTTCGGAGGGTGAGAAGAAGAAACCAGCAGTCATTCATTTCTATAATGCTAATAAAGTAGGAGTAGACGTAGTCGACCAAATGCTCCGAAAGTACAGTACACGTTGTGCTACAAGACGTTGGCCCCTTGGAGTTTTTTGTAATATACTGGATATGGCAGTTATAAATGCATGGATTATATACAAACTAGCATCAGGGAGAACAATTAGTAGGAAGGAGATCATTTTGGAGCTCATTGAAAGTCTTAGGCATGCTTATGTTCAGAAGAGAAGCTTACCGAATCTTGCAGATGTGCCCTCCATAAGCTCATCATTACCTAAGAAACGTCGCAAGTGTCATGGTAGAAAATGTTCAAATGCTACGATTACTGTTTGCCAAGTATGCAAAAAACCTACTTGTGGCAAATGTGCAAAGGATGAAACTAGGGTAGTGTTTGTAACATGTAAAGATTGTGGAATCTAAGATATTGATAAATAATTGGCCTACAGGATTGTAAAAAGAATGTTATAGCCTACTTCAAAATGATGTCAAATGTTATGTAATAACAATATTCTTTAATAAACTATGTATTGCAAACATATGAGTTATTTCATTAACCATATATGATTATTTTTCATGCCAAATTTCAATAAAAATCATAAGGTGTCGAAAACGACACCTCGGCCATTTTATATATATCAAAGGAGCTGGCCATCCTAGTGTGAAGGGTTCATTTGTCAATGAAATGAAAGAAAATGGTTGAAATCATTATTGAGAGCAAGGTTCAATAGCCACCTGTGAATGTACGAGAGAAAATTAATTTGAATTCAACAGTTGTATAAATGCAAATGGGACCAAGTTTCATGCCAGAATTACTAAAGTATGCATGGATTTTTTTCGTTTAAAAGCTGCAATGAAAATAGAAAATGAACCTGATGCCTTGGTTGAAAGATTTCATTAACGCAGCGTAATCAAGAAAGTTCTTTTGTGATAGGAAAGAAAAATAGTCTCCCTGTCAAATGGCATAAGAAAGAGCAGATGAAAGTATGCGTGGTAAAAATCTGTATATGTGAAGAGTTATCATCTTGTCATTAACTCAGAGGCCGAAGGACAGGTGCCGTAGAGCGACCCCCCCCCTCCCCCCAAAGAAAAAAAACGGTAGACACATTAACTTTGATGAACTAATGTAAATTGACTAATGAGTAGCAGGTTATAACTAGTGCGAAAATAAATTATAATTATCATGGTTATTATTGTTATTAGCTATGCTACAACCCTAATTAAAACGGCAGGATGCCATAAGCTCCTACAGGAAAAATAGCCTAGTATGGAAAAAAAATAAGAAAACACAGAATAGTGTGCCTGAGGTTACCCTCAAGATATACGAGTGTGGTTAATATTATCCCATTTCGAAATCCACGAATTTTATTTGAGGATCTTATTTTTACCTTATTATTGGACATTCCTCTGAATATCTTCTGGATGATTTCACCCTCGTAGGATGACGATTACTTCATCGAGGTCCTCCAGTTACGATGGTATGAATGTGTTATGACGGATAGACACTCACGTTTGATTTCTTCTCTCTTTATCTTTGTCTCTCTAATTCCTAACTGCGACCCAAAACAGTCGGATAACCGCTAGGGACCTAATTATTTGCTCAGAACAGAGGCATTCTGAGTTTTCAGGATTCAAACGCAATTTCCAAGCAGATACGCTATGGAAAGCATCGTTGTGGAGAAGAGAGAGAGAGAGAGAGAGAGAGAGAGAGAGAGAGAGAGAGAGAATCAAATTAAAAACAAATGTTGCACGTCGAACATAAAACAGACCAGTAAGACAAAAGGAATATATAAGCGAAGCAAAGGTGAATTCTTACAGACTGGCGTAATAACAGAGCCTAAGGTTATTGACATCCAGACTCCAAAGGACCTACATGAAATTACTCCGTGCGGCTCTTTCAGGGGCGTGTCATTTGGCAACGCCCTCTACAAACACTCATTGCGGAAAAGATGTAGTTTCCTTTTTTTACTCCTAACCTCATCCATCTCTCGTTACCATTATTTCTTTGTCTCAGCATTCCTTACTTCTAGTATCCGCGTTAGTTACCATAAACGTTTGACGGCACATAATATCCGATCAATCTAATTATTGTTATTTTTACCGATTTACTTCCTGCACTTAGGTTCATTTCCCCCTTTTGCCGTAATATAAGAGGTTGTTGGTACAATCAATACTTTCTCTTCATTACACTGCTTTTCAATGACGTAATTCACCAAATAAATGGATAATTTACAACGTTATTGAGTTAATCTGTTACTTATCTATGTAACATTGTTTACATTAATTTGTTAAATCTCTGCATTTCTCTTTTTAATTTGGTCTGAGATGCCAGATCCAGCTATTCATTTTGAATAGCAAGATCTGCCATCCCAATCCATATTACTTCTAATAAGGGTACCACTTTCACCTCTTAATCGTGGACATCATTAGGACATGTTCTGAGCATTACCCTAAATCCGACTACTGCTCACAAACCCGCAGTTAACAGAATGTAGAAATGTTTCTATCGTACCTTGAAATCAGCTTTGATGTCCGCTGCAATGACTCCACTTGGTTTCCGCAAATTCCCTAGGTCCTTCTCAGACTAAGGACCACACCCATGGATACCATGTATGTCTCAGCCACTGAAATTGTATACTGTGACTAGTTGCTAGTCCCTGCAGATTGTTTTTATGCCTACCACCTCCTCAGAGGATCCCCAGAGTCTAATTTAACCTCTACTGTCAGACTTACAAGCAAAGCAGCACATAAAAAAAGATCTAAATATCACAACACACATCTATGTGCACACTGATGCTTGCAAGCCACCGCTTAGGACCCCATTTATGGGTCCATTCCTTGCCATATGTCGTATTATGAAAGCTTTCCTCCTTGAAGTTCGTGTCAAGGACAACTGGATCACCATTGCCACCTAAACCTGCGGATTTCCTTCAGGATGACTTGTCAATAGTACAGCTCTCTAGGCCGGTCATCCTCTTACAAATACAAGTCTGCTTAAGGGGAAAGCCATGTAATGCATGTGCAGCAAGCAATGCAAAAAGAAAAATAAATAAATAAATAAAAAAAATAAAGGATTCACTATCTACGTTTTCTTCGACACTGCAAGCGTCATCGGACTCCATGCCAAAAGGTTGTTGAATAAACCGAGCTATTTTCAACTCTAGTATCATTCCCTTTGTTGTTTCATCTATTTTGGTGCCACTGTCAACCTTAACGGATTAGTAAAAGCCCGTTGACCTTAAACATAACATTGTAACCCCTGGTGCCTATAATTACCTGTGTTGTCACTAAATAAAGTTAATTGCATTTGCTCGGGATCTCTCTTATCAATACCTTCCCCCGCTCCCATCACATTTTCATTCTTGTCTTCCTGCTTCTAATTTTGAGCCTCAACAAATTCTTTCACCTGATATAATTGAACAAACATATGTTTTGTTTTTTATTTCTATCTTTCCTTGTTATTTCCTTCCTCTCGTCCCTTTTATATCCACCTCCGCAATTTGTTTCCTTTCCTCTTTTCCTTTCCAGCCTTTGTTCGGCTTATCAATTGTTCGGTCATTCTTTTAATATTGGCCATACATAGGGGTGTAATGGTATATGTCGTATTACCGGTACTGCAGGACTTATTACTCTTTCCTCGATGTCTCTTTAAAAACCTTGTTATAAATAGAAGATAACGAAGTTGTGTCAAAACAAATTCAAACTAACCAATTTTGAGTGAAGATTTCAAACAAGAAGAATTTACTCGTGTCGCAACGTTAAGATTATAAATGCAATTGGGGACTCCCACCCTGCTTCGTCGTCATTCAAATTCCCCGTCTGATATTTTTTTTTTTCAATTTTATTTAAGGATTTGAATGCAAAGAAAGTGATTTCGCTTTACTGTATCACATTTTCTTTTCGTGCAGGGAAAAAAATACATATTTGGGTGAAGAAGAGAGAGAGAGAGAGAGAGAGAGAGAGAGAGAGAGAGAGAGAGAGAAGGGCAATCTATCAAGGCTGCAGTCCGCGAGCACGAGCACAATGATATACGAGATCTGCTTGATTGAATCATAATTCATCCTCAGGCTGAAGTACATCGTTGGGTAAATGCTGGTCATCATATTTTCGACAAAATGACATTTTCGTCCCATAGCAACGTAGAAACATGACAGATATATTGAAACTCGAATGTGTGTGTGTATATATATATATATATATATAAGTATGTATATATAGATATATATATATATATATATTTATGTATATTTATAAATATATATATATATATATATGTGTGTGTGTGTGTGCGTTTGTGTGTGTGTGCTTGTCCAAAAAATCACACAATAGATAAAAATGTATAGTGTTATATGTGGGAAACCAGTGTTTTTTCTCAACAGGCAGGCAATGAAATAAGACCCTTGTGAGATATTGATTTTATTCTTTTTTTATCAGGATAGATTTATCATCAGACCTTATAGTTGTTTCTAAGTCTATCTTATGATAAATCAGCGGATTGATGATAAATGAGCTCCCCAGTCTGTACCGTAATGAATGTTTATGCCATGTTATTATTTATGAAATTAATTTTCCTATTAATCAAATTAGGTTTCATAACAAATAACATAAGGCTGTATGTCGCTGTGATTTGGCTTTCTTAGCCATTTACCATAGATGATGTGAAAGCTAAATACAGAAGGATTACCAGGTCCACGTGTCTGGTTCTGCCTTTTTTAGGTTTCTAAGGCTCAATTAGCGTAGCAAGGTAATTGGTTTTATTTATAAAGGGTATTTTCCATCACGTGTTAAGGTAAGTTTCAGGACGGCAGATGTTTACAAATTAACTCAATTCCTTGTTCTTTATATTTCGAAGAGTAAATCCTTAGCGAGCGTTGATATAAATTGCGTGTTATTGCTATTTTATAGGAATTGAATGGTAACTAAATTTAAAAGAAATTTAATGTTTATTTTCGATGAAGGGAAATTTTGTGTTCAAGGGCAACCCTAATGATTAAGATAAATGACTTTGTCGGTTTCTCATTACACTTGAAACATGGCAATAAAAAAAATTGATTTCTAGAGAAATAATAAAATAGCTTAAAGATAAAGGCCAAATAACAGATAAAAGACAGCAAGACTCCTTTTAAGGATCCCTTAGAATTTCGTAAAAGATTTTAATATGATATATATATATATATATATATATATATAAATATATATATATATATATATATATATAACGCAGTAATATACTTGGTGTATCAAATAAAACTGGTAGCAGATTAAGATTCAATCTTATTGGTTTATGAATTAATCACTTACATTTCTGTTGAAATATGTCCCAAATGGTTAGAATACTTATTTATTTGATATTTTCTATCTTGAACGTTATATATCTTTAAATAATTAACAAAAAAAAAACTTGAGTTTCTGCCTTTCTAATGCAAGGCCATATATGTTATCTAGATTTAAAAAAAAATCCGGACATCTAAAGGCAGTTTGCCTAAAGCATACAAGCTTGATTCAACATCTGAAGGACAATCAATAAATAAATAGAAAATATTTTCCACAAGCTTTCATCTGACTTTTTTTGAAGGGTTCTTCTTAAATACTTTTTTTTTTTTTATATATATAAATCAGGTGGAATTTAGTATAACATATCCTCATTAGTATAGCCAGTGGATACAATTTCGTTCATATAATTTTACCGGTAAAGAGGCAATTAAAATAGTCAAATCATGCGGAAATGGGTAGGAATTCAAATACCATAAGCCAAATAAATCATTTATCATATTCCGATTTAAAGTCAACTTACACATCTAATAACCTTCCACATCATTAGGGAGATATCTAGAATTCTAGGAGGATTCCATCTGATAGATTTCCTTTAGCTCTTTCTCTTTCTTAGAACCATGAAATAACCAAGCTAGTTATAACCTAATAGACAAATTGTCTATTTTTATCTGAAAAATTATTTCGTTTGATTGTTGATAACCATGAATGACGTCAATCAGCTATGTCAAATTTTGGAGGTAATATGAAAATAATAAGAAAAAAACATCAATATCCTGTTGATAGATAAACTATCTAGATGATATTTTTATAGACAACTTTAATTTTGATGTATTTAAATACGTAAGACTAACATAAAAAAAAAAGAGTACATTTACTCATGCCGACTTAGGGTGAAACTGAACAGAATGATGATTATGTTATAGTACGTTCTTCTTTTACACTCAAATTTCATATAATACAAAAACCATGTAATAAAAAGAAAAATAAATACATCGCATATCTATTGATATAAACTGAAATACTGTGAAAACTTCAATTCTGTGTAGTACCATTACCTTCTTTGAAGTTCATGTAAAATAAATATCGTTAGTTTTATTACATCATTCCCCATAGATTTCAAATACAAATGGATATTATCCCTTAGAAAATCATTCCTGCATTAAATGTGGGTCTTTATATATCTAATTAAAAGTCATATATAAGTAATTTCAAAATATCCCTTTACATGTTTAATAAATCTTCCCCTTGAATTCAAGTTATGATAGAAATGATGCATTCTCTTTAAATTGCCATCATCATATGGCACCATTTTCCTTACTCTAGAAAAATCAACATCTTATTCTTTTCGATGCCTGAAGACAGTCTTGCCTTTTCCATCAAATTGTGTAGTATTGACTACACAGTATTCCAGAAGTTTTATTCCAGTTGTGACCAGATTGTGGAAGGATCTTCCTAATGCAACAGTTGAATTGGTGGAACTTCTGAAAATCAAACATGCAGCGAATGTCTTTATGTTGTACACGCTGACATAAGTCTCTTCATAGTTTATATGTGACAGATCTATTTTAACGTTGTTACTGATCTTAAGATATTCTTTTTTCCTTACTTCTCATAGTTTATTTATTTCCTTTCCCTTTGGGCTCTTTTTCCAGTTGGAGCCATTGCTTTTGCAACTAGAGTTGTAGCTTACCTAGCAATGATAATGAAAAACAACAACAAATGTGCTTATAGCATCCTGCTTTTCCAACTAAGATTGTAGCTTAGCACATAATAATAATAATAATAATAATAATAATAATAATAATAATAATAATAATAATAATACTTTGAAAAAAAAAGCGTTTCTTTCTACATCTGACATTGCTTATTTGCCACTAAATTTACTGTCCTATCTCCGACAGTTTTCCTTCTTCCAAAACAGGATCTTGCAGACGTTCTTTTCCAACTGTCCAACATGGGATTTCCTTATTTGTTTTGCGCATTTTTTACCATATGTTTCCACCTCGTCTGTTTTCGTGTTAGGTCAATCCCACCTTTTCTCTGTCCGAGCTCGGACTCGTTTATATACATCTCTCACTCTCTCTCTCTCTCTCTCTCTCTCTCTCTCTCTCTCTCTCTCCTTGTTGTTGGATACAAACGTTTAAATGTCTTGTTTCAAAGTGTTGTAAACAAAGTATCACTTATTTAACATGGTTTGAGCGATTCTATGTAAAGAATAAATTTGCGATGTTCAATTCAGAAGGAACACATGTGGACCTATTTCATTTCCTCTAATTCGTTTAGTGGCCCTTTTCTGACGGTATCCAATCGAAGAATGTTTGCATGCAAGTCCCGGCTCATACCACTTTTACTCATCCCCATTTGCTACATTTTCAATGCTGACAATCCAAAGGCAGATTCTTATTTGAAATTATAAGTCAGAGGCTTTCCATATACCTTGATATTAGACGAGTTAAATAGGGAACTTCACAATCAATATTGGTTTTCATTTTCACTATCAGGCAAGTGACATATTCCGGCCTAATACACACATAGGCTATACATTCCTCTTGAAGATGCTACACGTTATGAAGGACATAGGGAGAAGACTGCTTATCTGATGCCCTTCCCTTTAGGCCCGGATCAACCCCTGGGAACCTTTCATTTTTCCGAAAAATTCAATTTGAGTTTTTTATGAAGTTATATTCTATAACTATCCTAGCATACAGCGAAAAGTTTGCTTGGACATTTCGCGGACATTTTCGGTGATCACGGAGCTTTAAAGGGATATCGGTGTAACCAGGATTAAATATATATTAATCATGGGTGTAACAGTGGTGTAAGCTATTTAAAGGGTCGAGCGCGAAAATAAGCCTTTTGCGATTTGAAATACTGCTTATTTCCGCTTTTTTTTTTCGTTTTTGTTTTTTTATGTATGAAATTCTAGTGATATCTGGCATCTTTTCACTCCTTTGCTCACTCAAGGCTGTGATACAAACCACCAGTAGATTATGGAAAGTAACTATTGCCGGTCAAATAAAACTAGTTTTCAATTATTTGACATTGCAATAACACCACAGAACTGAGGCTATAAAATCCGATAAAGGCAAAGAGAGAGAGAGAGAG
>NC_090746.1:76948161-76958523 GCF_036898095.1 Palaemon carinicauda
TATATAAATATATATATATATATATATATATACAAATATATATATATATATATATATATACACAAAAAAAAAAAAATATATATATATATATATATATATATATATTCAAATAAACCCCAAATATATTCTAATATCGAATTTCCTCTGCCTCGTGATCAGAGACTAATGGGAAAATTATTTCATGATATATACTTTTGGCCAAACAAGGATTACAACCTTAACGCCAAGCAGAAATAATGGTAGATGTTTGACTTGACCATCTAACTATAAATAGAAGTAAGACTCTGGCGTACATATTCTTATCCAATTCAGGATTTTTACTTAGATTTGTAACGAGCTGAAAGAAGGTTTTCACTCAAAGGCAGGATGAAAGCAACTGAGTAACTTTATTACAGAACACTTGCTTTTATATACATACTCAAAGGCAACAAGAAATTTCCTGTACAATCGACACCACACCGATTAACAGTTAACGGTGAGAAAAACTGACATATTATTTAAGGTTCTTGCCATTGCGAGGGGAGAGCGAAGATACAAGCATAATATATAAACAAAATGAAATGTCGTTACTATGTACGATCGTGTGACACACGGTTGGTACATGGCTCCCCTCTTAAAAATTACATTCTGTACATGTTAAATAGGGTGCTCGGATCTAGAGACGCGAACTGTAGGCGGGTCATCTGGCAGGAGATAAGCAGGTTTTAGACGATCAATGGAGACCCAGTCTTCTTTGTCATGAATGTTTAATAGGAATGCTTTCAGACTGCGCCGGATCACAAGGAAAGGGCCCGTGAAAGAGGGCGTTAGCCGTGGCTTGCTAGTCTGGCGACATGGAGAAAATTTTCTCACGACGTGAGGTATTCGCTGGAGATCGTCGGAGGAAGATGCAGAAGGAAAAAATTTGGCAGGGACAGACAACGGTCGCCATACACCATTTCAGCTACCGAGAAGTCAAGGGTGTTTTTAGAAGTGGTCCTTAGTCCCAGGAGGACACAGGGAAGCTGAGTAAACCAGTTGGAATCCTTACAGTAGGACATCAAGGCTGCTTTGAGGGTGCGATGAAAACGATCATTCATTCCATTGGCAGCGGGGTTGTAGTCAGTTGTCTGATGTAGGGTGATGCCCAGGAGATTTGCTATTGATGTCCACAATTGAGAGGTGAAGGTGGTACCACTGTCAGAAGTAATATGCTAAGGGACCCCAAATCTTGCAATCCATCCTGAGAGTACGGCAGATGTACATGAGGCAAACGTTGCCGTTTACATTGGCATGGCTTCAGGCCAACGAGTCAAGTGGTCGATAACGGTAAGCAGGTAACGATGTCCTTGTGATGTGGGTAGGGGGCCTACAACATCGACGTGAATGTATGCAAAACGACGCTGAGGTTGAGGAAAGGTGCCCACTCCTGAATCCGTGTGTCGATGTACGTTGGAAGTTTGGCAAGAAGTACAGGCGCTGACCCAATCCTTAGCATCCTTAGAAAGACTGTACCAAATGAACTTTGTCTTCAGCAGCTGGGCAGTAGAACAGTACAAGGGATGTGAAAGGCCATGAATGAAATCAAACACCTGCCGGCGCATGGGAGCAGGAATCCAAGGTCGCGGTCTACCAGTACTGACGTCACAGAGGAGGGTGGTGTTGGAGTCTTTGAGGAGGAAGTCTTCCCAAAGGAGTGTCGTGCAGGATGTCCTACATGCTTGATACTCTGGATCCTGTCCTTGGGCTTCAGCTAAGGCGTTGTAATCCAATCCCAGTTGAACGGCAGCCAACGTGTTTCTTGACAGGGCATCGACAATGGGATTTATTTTCACAGGGACGTATTGAAGGGTGCAATTGTATTCAGCCACGGCGGAGAGATGTCGGCTTTGACGGGCGGACCTGGGGTCAGACTATCGAATGAAGGCCTGCACCAGAGGCATGGGGTCTGTGCGAATGACGAAGGGCATACCTTCTAAGAAATGGCGAAAGTGACGGACAGCCAAGTGCACCACCAGCAATTCGCGATCCAAGGTAGAATAACCCGATTCTGCCTTGGACAGTTTTCTGCAGAGGAAGGCCTATGGGCGGGGCGAGCCATTGACCACCAGCTCAAATACTGAACTAATAGCGACATCGCTGGCATTGGTGGAGAGAAGGAGAGGGGCGTGTGGGATAGGAAAAGAGAGAGCTGCAGCGGTTGATAGGGCCTTCCTTGCATTGCAGAAGGCCGCTTCTTGAAGGGGACCCCACTTCAGGTCCTTTGGCTTGCCCTTGAGGGAGGCGTAGAGGGGAACAAGAGTGGCGGCAATAACCTGCAGAAAACGGTGATAATAGTTGATCATGCCCAAGAAATCCTGCAGAGCTTTGACGGTCGAGGGCGCAGGGAAGTCCTAAATGGGTGCTACCTTCTCAGGTAGGGGATGGACTCCTTCAGTAGTGATACGGTGCCCTAAGAACGACACTTCGTTGGCGCCAAAGGTACACTTGTCGTACCGGACTATAAGGCCGTTCTGCTGCAGGCAGTCGAGCACGATGCGCATGTGATGGAGGTGTTCCTCTTTTGAGGAGGAGAACAAAAGTATGTCGTCCACATAACATATATATATATATATATATATATTAATATCAACACAACATCGTGTTCACATAGAAATAAATTTCTACCTCATACCTGGGATCGAACGCTAGCCCCTTCTAATGAAAGGCCAGGTCGAAACCAACCATGTCACGAGATCCCATAAAAGATATTGGAACCTGACCGCTACCAGCTGTCCGAGGATTTACCTGGTATGAGGTAGAAATTTATTTCTATGTGAACACGATGTTGTGTTGATATTAATCCATATTGACTTATTAGGGGTAATTTGAATGAATTACTACCAATTGTGTCACGTGGTGGCCCGGAATATTGGGTAAAACTCGCTGGTAAGAGACTGATGTCTCGCCAGGTAAATCCTCGGACAGCTGGTAGCGGTCAGGTTCCAATATCTTTTATGGGCTCTCGTGACATGGTTGGTTTCGACCTGGCCTTTCATTAGAAGGGGCTAGCGTTCGATCCCAGTTATGAGGTAGAAATTTATTTCTATGTGAACACAATGTTATGTTGATATTAATCCATATTGACTCATTAGGGGTAATTTGAATTAATTACTACCAATTGTGTCACGTGGTGGCCCGGGATATTAGGTAAAACTCGCTGGTAAGAGACTGATGTCTCGCCAGGTAAATCCTCGGACAGCTGGTAGCGGTCAGGTTCCAAAATCTTTTATGGGCTCTCGTGACATGGTTGGTTTCGACCTGGCCTTTCATTAGAAGGGGCTAGCGTTCGATCCCAGGTATGAGGTAGAAATTTATTTCTATGTGAACACGATGTTGTGTTGATATTAATCCATATTGACTCATTAGGGGTAATTTGAATGAATTACTACCAATTGTGTCACGTGGTGGCCCGGGATATTAGGTAAAACTCGCTGGTAAGAGACTGATGTCTCGCCAGGTAAATCCTCGGACAGCTGGTAGCGGTCAGGTTCCAAAATCTTTTATGGGCTCTCGTGACATGGTTGGTTTCGACCTGGCCTTTCATTAGAAGGGGCTAGCGTTCGATCCCAGGTATGAGGTAGAAATTTATTTCTATGTGAACACGATGTTGTGTTGATATTAATCCATATTGACTCATTAGGGGTCATTTGAATGAATTACTACCAATTGTGTCACGTGGTGGGCCGGGATATTGGGTAAAACTCGCTGGTAAGAGACTGATGTCTCGCCAGGTAAATCCTCGGACAGCTGGTAGCGGTCAGGTTCCAATATCTTTTATGGGCTCTCGTGACATGGTTGGTTTCGACCTGGCCTTTCATTAGAAGGGGCTAGCGTTCGATCCCAGGTATGAGGTAGAAATTTATTTCTATGTGAACACGATGTTGTGTTGATATTAATCCATATTGACTTATTAGGGGTAATTTGAATGAATTACTACCAATTGTGTCAAGTGGTGGCCCGGGATATTGGGTAAAACTTGCTGGTAAGAGACTGATGTCTCGCCAGGTAAATCCTCGGACAGCTGGTAGTGGTCAGGTTCCAATATCTTTTATGGGCTCTCGTGACATGGTTGGTTTCGACCTGGCCTTTCATTAGAAGGGGCTAGAGTTCGATCCCAGGTATGAGGTAGAAATTTATTTATATATATATATACATATATATATATATATATATATATATATTTCCAATTACGCGTAACGGGTACCTCGAGAGGTAGGAGAAGATGGTCTGTGGGGTTGAATCTATGTGTGTGCATAGCTATCTAAATATTTAGTCGTCATTGTTGGCTGGTCACGTACACTAGTACTAATAATAATAACTCTCAATTGCTAATCCCTAAGTTCTGTTATTTGTTTTAAGTGTGATTCTTTTCTGGGTTAAGAATTCAATAGAATTTCATATTTCCCATTAAAGGAGACTTTTGATTACTGTTCTTAAAATATTTTATTTTTCCTTCATTCCTTTCTTCACTGGTCTATTTTCCCTATTGGGGCCCTTAGCATCCTGCTTTTCCAGTTAGAGTTGTAGCTTAGCAAATAATAATAAAAATGATTAAGAGTTCAATATTACTTGATATTTCCCATTAAAGGAGACCTTTGGTTACTGGCATACTTACTTTCTCAATTAGTGTTCCCATTCTACAGAACGACTGCATCATTTTAACACTGATGTTGTAACTCTGGGATTATTTCCGAGAGGCGTTTAAAAGGTCTTCCTTGTAACAGGATTTGTATTCATTTGAATGTCAAACATACAAAATTACCTAAAATTTCTACGAGAAATCACTCATTTTTGGAAAATATCTGCGTGCGTCGAAAAGTGTTGTACATTCACGTAATCTTAAATCTAGGAAAACAGGGAATACTTATCTTTTTTTCCAGAACTAGTTCTTTAAAAATAGGACATAGTATTAGGTCCAATCAATACCATATTTACAAAAAGATTTCTTCCCGAATTAATTTAACATTAGTTTTACCGACATAATTTCTCGCTTCATTTTCAAAAAGACGTTGCCTGGTAAATCTCCGTCCCTTTGATACAATGCATTTATAAGAATCTACCTTAAATATGAGAGGAGATAACATTACATTAAATCATCCATTCAATAATTTATACTAATCAATGGGGGTTGAGGTCCCTGACTGATGAATGCCAAACTGGGGTTCAAGTCCCCGTTCGAACTCGTTAGTTTGTTTGGTCGCTGCAACCTCACCATCCTTGTGAGCTATGGATGAGTGGTGTTGGGAAGCCCATAGGTCTATTTGCTAAGTCATCATCAGCCATTGCCTTTCCATCCTTGATCCAAGCTGGGGTAGAGAGAGGGTTTGGCAGCTGATCATATGTATATATGGTAAGTCTCTAGGGCATTGTCCTGCTCGATAGGGCACTGTCACCGTCCCTTGCCCTTGCCATTCATGAGTGGCCTTTAAAACCTTTAAAAAACTTATTTAACCACCTAATAGTCAATCAACTAATCATAACTATCATTGTAAAGAACGGTGCCAGAAATATGTGAATGTATTTGAAGACATTGCATCGATACATTTGCGGTAATCACAAATTTTAAATAACCTTGTAAATTCCATTAAATATATCTCCGCTTGATTTCCTGTGCCTCTTTGGATTCATTCAGCACTTTAAGAAATCCCCATTTTAGATGTATATCCTCCACACATCATTTTAGGGGAAATATAAAGAAAAGCCTGATATTCAGAGAGGAATATAATCCATAGAACAATGACATTGAGAGAGTTTTTCCCCATGTGCACAGTCATATTTACAACACGTCATTGAAATTTGAGTGTTAGCAGACATATTGTATGAAAATAAATGTATGCAATACAAGAATAAAAAGGAATTTTCTTTATCTACCCAATGTACAGTTGGACATAGGAATGTCTATCACACCTCGTTCTAAGGAAATGCACCCAGCCATAGCGAGTAAGGGTGTATGGAGAGACGGTAGAGGTGGTGGGTGGAGCTAAATTGGGAAACTCACAGTGTAGTAAGGGTGTAACACTGTCCACTACCCCTGAGAGGTGTAACAGAAATCCCAGTATCCAACTGTACGAATAGTCTTTACTCAGAACAAACTTAAACTAAGTTAAAGTAAAGGATGTGACCAGAACCATAATAACTTGGGATAATGAGTCAGAGAGCGTTGTGATATTGATGAATCATAATTTGTGGAGAAAGAGATGTGCTACATGCTTTTTGCGCCCGCAAAATGAGCGGTAATGAGCAATATGATCCCTCCAAAACGATTATCAGGCGTAAAAGCATACTCCCATAAATACGTTAAAGCATATCATAACTGTATTTCATACTAACTGCTTCAAGCAAGCTCGGGGGTTATTCAGTTAACGTTGATATTTTCAATTTCCTACACGTGCGTTGCTGAAAAGTTCCCCAAAATAATGAAAATTAGATTAAAAACTCTAACACTAAATAAAATCTATAGAATTAACTAAACCATATGAAATGGACATCCATATAAAAGGAATATTCATATGAAAATTAGTTTATATTATTTAACATTGGTATCATGAATTTCTTAAATTCATGAACATGAATCTAGAGCAGCAGATATACATAAACTGCAGCATTTGTTTGTACGCAAGTGTACATTATGAGAGAGAGAGAGAGAGAGAGAGAGAGAGAGAGAGAGAGAGATTCTCTCACTAAAGACCTGAAAGAGGCTTTAGATATCAGAAAAGCTGATTGTATCCGACGGAAGATGTCTTATCAAGATTTAGAAAGAATGTGGATTATAATCCAGGAAGATAATTTACACTTTTAAATTTTTCCATCGTTGCCATTAATAAGATTGCGTAGGATTATAACCTTCGTTCTGATTGATCAAAGAAGGAACCAAATGCTAAGTTCGAGGACAGAATAGAATTTTGTCTAACTTGTATAACGTGGAAAGATTTGTTCTTTTCTTGTGAGATATATTAGATGCCGTCAGTAATATTTTTTCCTGGTAGCACGAATTTTTCAGTACAGAAAGGAACTGCTACACTGAAAATACATGAAGCATGCACGCATACTTATACAACTATATATATATATATATATATATATATAGAGAGAGAGAGAGAGAGAGAGAGAGAGAGAGAGAGAGAGAGAGAGATAGAGAGAGAAAGGAGGCACAAAAACCGGATAGGACATATTTCAAGAGGAAATATGTTACCGAAAGACATTATAGCAAGTAATTTTGAGGGACAAAGACCCAGAGAACCGAAAAGGAGGTCAATGTCAGATGACCTGTAGGGAAGGAAAAGGTACCAAGAACTAAAAGAGGTGGTCATGAATAAAGTATTATGAGGGGAGACTAATCCATGAAAATACCTCCCTCAGGAGAGAACACCAAAGTATTAGTAGCATATATCAATGTATCTAGACATTAATTTTATAGCCAAATACTCTCAAGTGAAGAAAAAAAAAAAACTTTTATTGGTATTCTTTACCCATTTCCGTCCTAAAACCCCAAATTAATAACAAATATGTCTGATGTTTTTAGGAAGTAATACAAGAGAAGGAGGATGAAAGCAATGGGAATATCCTTCGGAATAACAGCTCCTGAATGGAAAAGACAAAAAAAAAAAACGACATAAAATGAAAGACTTGAGGAAAAAGGAAAAAATTGACAGACTAAGATGAAAGACACCCTGAGAAAAATAGTGACTGTTGTGACCAAAGCAACGGTTTGAAATACGGCAACGAAAGAAAAAAAAATATCTCAGATTTCCTGGAAATGTTGACTATATAATACTGGAAATATAAGTATATTATATACATATATATATATATATATATATAAGTATGTATATATATATATATATATATATGTATGTATATACAGTATATATATATATATATATATATATATTTATATATATATATGTATATACAGTATATATATATATATATATACATACATACATATATACAGAACACACATACACACGCCCACACACATACACACGCCCACACACATACACACACACACATATATATATATATATATATATATTTATACATATATACATAAATACATTCGTGTATATATATATATATATATAAATGTGTGTGTGCGCGTATATATATATATATATATATATTTATATATATATACATATATATATATATATATATATTTATGCATACATACTTAATATATATATATATATATATATACATACTTAAATACATGTATATATATATATATATATATACATATATATATATATATATATATATATATTTATGCATACATACTTAAATATATATATATATATATATATATACATACTTAAATACATGTATATATATATATATATGCGCGTATGTGTGTGTGTCTGCATGTTATCTAGAAACATCATAAATATTTGCTGTAATTCTGGTTAATCTTCATCTGCACATTTTTCATACTATTCTTAAACAGCAGGATAGATATTTCTATTTTGCAGCATTGCCCCTTATTACCTCCGCCCATGAAGTTGGAAAGAGATTATGTGTGTGTGTGTGTTTGTGTGTGAAAAGCCTCTTGGCCAATATCTTAATATTAGAGTAATGAAACTTGCAAAAATCAACTGTTATGAAAAAGATGGTAGAGTTAAATTCTGGAAGGTCAAGGTCACATCAAGCAAAATGTCCAATTAACGTAATCAGTCATAAGTTTGGACATCGTTGTCACAGAGGCCACAAATTTGATTCATAATTGAGCGTAGAAAATCCCCATCGGTTAACACATGTTACGGTCAAAGGTTAACACATGTTACGGTCAAAGGTCAAAGTCAAGGTCGACCAAAGGTTCGAGAAATAAGCTGCCGCGGTGGACTCTGCTAAGTGTCCTTTTAGTTCAATATGTTCTCAATCTAACTTTTAAAATTCTTTGATATTCGGTTACTCTCACTATTTCCCTCTAAGCCAAAATATTTCCAACACAACAACCGTTTGGAGTGAATCCATTTTTTTTTTTTTTTTTTGTTACAGGCTTTATAGACTTCAGACTTTTACTTTTTGGGTTCTTTCTTTTCATTCATTTCTTTTTCCTTTTCCCTTTTGTTGTTTCAACGACACAGTCAATTTTCGTAAGCTTGGAACTTTTCCAATTTATTAAGAAATATTTCCTATATTGGTTCAAGCAGTTTTTATTATGTTTTCTTTTGGCATTATTGAACCTAATTAAATTCACTTCTCTTAAATGCGTTTAGTATTAGTTAACATATGCTGATTTGGAAGGTCTTCTGTAATTTAACTAAAATATTTTCTGTTTCGCTATTCATTGCAATATTTTTGTACTTTCTCTATCATCATGCTAAATAATTTCACATCAAAATTTAACTGGTCGTTGAAATTATAAAAATATCAAGTAAAAAATTATAAAAATACAATACGGCAAAAAGTATCCTCATGTAAGGTATAATTCTGAAATAAAAACATATAATTAATTATTGTCAGATTGAAAGAGTCAGCATACATATAAAATACATGTTAAAAGGCATTAAAGTTCGCGTTTAAAATATTTAGAAACCTATCATAACCTTGACAATTAAAAAAGAACTAATATCTGTGATAAAGATAGCTTATCATTGTCAGGTACTCGACTGAATTACCCGAATACATTTACCCAATCTTCAATATGTATTTGTGATGATTTTGAATCACCTTGGTTGTTAATAGGTGATTTTTTACTGACCCAATCTGTGTATACGTGAGAATCTCTCCCAGACAGTGCATGTGATATTTCTCTTAAATCTTGAATTACATCCTTTCCGATTACATGAATCGAAAGGAACCACATCATGGCTGTCGAAAACGTCCTTTTTTAAATATTTCATTTTTGTTATAAGGTTTACGTCATCATTTTCCTTTGCAGGTTGACATGGTCTTATACAATGTTCTTTAGTACGTTTTTTTCTACAGTAAATAGTCTTCTGCCTTGTAACTACTGCATATGTGACATTATAAGAAGTCAATATGGTTTTTATTTCTAGCTGTTAAGGAGCTATTCATGAGTATTTTACCATTAAATTCCATTACAGTGTCCCCAATACTTGCATATGTTTTATGATGCTAAACTCTACATTTTTATCATATTTTCTCTGCATTAATGTTATAATTACCCCTAATCGGAAGTTATCAGGAGAGAATGGTGTGCGCATATGAAAGACTCCATTAAATCTAAACCACTATCTCCAATACTGTGGGATATATTATAAGAATTATCAGAGGAAATCATAGAGTTATAAACATCACTCCTGAACATCACTCTTTAGACGACCGAGGTCAAATTTCCGTAAGACATTGGTCCCCTTAAAACAAATTGTATTTTTC
>NC_090746.1:76966523-76969023 GCF_036898095.1 Palaemon carinicauda
AAAGCTTTGAAGGAATTCTTGGGCATGATCAACTATTATCACCGTTTTCTGCCAGCCATTGCCGCCACTCTTGCTCCCCTCTACGCCTCCCTCAAGGGCAAGCCAAAGGACCTGAAGTGGGGTCCCCTTCAAGAAGCGGCCTTCTGCAATGCAAAGAAGGCCCATCAACCGCTGCGACTCTCACTTTTCCTATCCCACGTGCTCCTCTCCTTCTCTCCACCGATGCCAGCAACGTCGCTATTGGTTCAGTACTCGAGCAGGTTGTCAACCTCTCGCCCCGCCCATAGGCCTTCCTCTGCAGAAAACTGTCCAAGGCAGAATTGGGTTATTCTACCTTGGATCGTGAATTGCTGGTGTTGCACTTGGCTGTCCGTCACCTCACCATTTCTTAGAAGGTACGCCCTTTGTCATTTGCACAGACCACATGCCTCTGGTGCACGCCTTCACTCAACAGTCTGACCCCAGGTCCGCCCGTCAACACCGACATCTCTCCGTCGTGGCTGAATACAATTGCACCCTTTAATACGTCCCTGGGAAAATAAATCCCATTGCCAGTGCCCTGTCAAGAAACACGTTGGCTGCCGTTCAACTGGGATTGGATTACAACGCCTTGGCTGAAGCCCAACGACAGGATCCAGAGTATCAAGCATGTAGGACATCCTGCACGACACTCCGTATGGAAGACTTCCTCCTCGAAGACTCCAACACCACCCTCCTCTGTGAAGTCAGTACTGGTAGACCGCGACCTTGGATTCCTGCTCCCATGCGCCGGCAGGTGTTTGATTTCATTCATGGCCTTTCACACCCCTCGTATCGTTCTACTGCCCAGCTGCTGAAGACGAAGTTCATTTGGCACGGCCTTTCTAAGGATGCTAGGGATTGGGTCAGCGCCTGTACTTCTTGCCAAACTTCCAAAGTACATCGACACACGGACTCAGGATTGGGCACCTATCCTCAACCTCAGCGTCGTTTTGCACACATTCACGTCGATGTTGTAGGCCCCCTACCCACATCACAAGGACATCTTTACCTATTTACCGTTCGGGCCGCTTGACTCGATGGCCTGAAGCCATGCCCATATAAACTGCAACGTTTGCCTCATGTACATCTGCCTTACTCTCAGGATGGATTGCAAGATTTGGTATCCCTAAGCATATTACTTTGACAGGGGTACCACTTTCACCTCTCAATTGTGGACATCAATAGCGAATCTCCTGGGCATCTTCCTACATCAGACAACTGACTACAACCCCGCTGACAATGGAATGATTGATCATTTTCATCGCACCATCAAAGCAGCCTTGATGTCCTACTGCAAGGATTCCAACTGGTTTACTCAGCTTCCCTGGGTCCTCCTGGGACTAGGGACCACTTCTAAAAAGACCCTTGACCTCTCGGTAGCTGAAATGGTGTATGGCGACCGTTGTTAGTCCCTGTCAAATTTTTTCCTTCTGCAACTTCCTCCGACGATCTCCAGTGCATACCTCACGTCATGCGAAAATTTTCCCCATGCCACCAGACTTACAACCCCCCAGCGTAGCATCACATACCGACAAACTTGCACTCTGCAACGCAAGTCCTTCTACGTAACGACACTAGCAAGCCACCGCTAACGCCCTCTTTCACGGGCCCTTTCCTTGTGATCCGGTGCAGTCTGAAAGCATTCCTACTAAATATTCATGGCAAAGAAGACTGGGTCTCCAGTGATCGTCTAAAACCTGCTTATCTCCTGCCAGATAACCCGCTTACAGTTTGTGTCTCTAGATCCGAGCACCCTATTTAACATGTACAGTATGTCATTTTTAGGGGCGAGCCATGTACCAACCGTGTGTCACACGATCGTATATAGTAACGACATTTCATTTTGTTTATATATTATGCTTGTATCTTCGCTCTCCCCTCGCACTGGCAATAACCTGAAATAATATGTCTGTTTTTTCTCACCGTCAACTGTTAACAGGTGCGGGGTTGGTTGAACAGGAAATTTCTTGTTGCCTTTGAGTATGTATATAAAAGCGAGTGTTCTGTAATAAAGTTATTCAGTTGCTTTCATCCTGCCTTTGAGTGACAACCTTCTCTCAGCTCGTTACAAATCTAAGTACAAATCCAGAATTGGATAAGAATATGTATGCCAGAGTCTTACTTCTATTTATAGTTAGATGGTAAAGTCAAACGTCTACTATTATTTCTGCTTGGCGTTAGGTTGTAATCCTTGTTCGGCCATAAGTACATATCATGAAATAATTTTCCCCATTAGTCTCTGATCATGAGGCAGAGGGAATTTGATATTAGAATATATTTGGGGGTTTATTTGAATATATATATATATATATATATATATATATATATATATATATATATATATATATATATATATATATATATATATATATATATATATATATATATATATATATATATATATATATATATATTCTATACACATATGTATGTATGTATATATATATATATATATATATATATATATATATATATATAT
>NC_090746.1:76979023-76980522 GCF_036898095.1 Palaemon carinicauda
AGCGTCTCTCTCTCTCTCTCTCTCTCTCTCTCTCTCTCTCTCTCTCTCTCTCTCTCTCTCTCTCTCTCTCTCTCTTTGCCTTTATCGGCTTTTATAGCCTTAGTTCTAGGGTGTTATTACAATGTCAAATAATTGAATACTAGTTTTATTTGACCGGCAATAGTTGCTTTCCCTAATCTATTGGTGGTGTGTATCACAGCCTTGAGGGAGCAAAGGGGGTGAAAAGATGCCAGATATCACTAGATTTTCATATAAATGAAAAAAAAAACAAGCGGAAATAAGCAGTATTTCAAATCGCAAAAGGCTTATTTTCGCACTCGACCCTTTAAATAGCTTACACCACGGTTACACCCAGGATTAATAGACATTTAATCCTGGTTACACCGATATCCCTTTAAAGCTCCGTGATCACCGAAAATGTCCGCGAAATGTCCAAGCAAACTTTTCGCTGTATGCTTGGATAGTTATAGAATATACATACATCATACATATGCCAAGGCACTTCCCCTAATTTTGGGGGTTAGCCGACATCAACAAATGAAACCAAAACCAAAAGGGGGACATCTACTCTCTAAGTTCCTCCCAACCTAACAAGGGACTAAACCGAGTTCAGCTGGTACTACTGGATGCCACAGCCCACCCTCCCACATTATCCATCACAGATGAAGCTTCATAATGCTGAATCCCCTACTGCTGCTACCTCCGCGGTCATCTAAGGCATCGGAGGTAGCAGCAGGGCCTACCATAACTGCGTCACAATCGCTCGCCATTCACTCCTATTTCTAGCACCCTCTCTTTCCTCTCTCACATCTATCCTCCTATCACCCAGAGCTTCCTTCACTCCATCCATCCACCCAAACCTTGGCCTTCCTCTTGTACTTCTCCCATCAACTCTTGCATTCATCACCTTTTTTAGCAGACTGCCATTTTCAATTCTCTCAACATGGCCAAACCACCACAACACATTCAAATCCACTCTAGCTGCTAACTCATTTCTTACACCCGTTCTCACTCTCACCACTTCCTTCCTAGCGATATATACTCGAGATACACCAGCCATACTCCTTAGACACTTCATCTCAAACACATTAAATTTCTGTCTCTCCATCACTTTCATTCCTCAATCCATACATCACAGTTGGTACAACCACTTTCTCATATAGAACTCTCTTTACGTTCATGCCCAACCCTCTATTTTTACTACTCCCTTAACTGCCCCCAACACTTTACAACCTTCATTCACTCTATGACGTACATCTGCTTCCACTCCACCATTTGCTGCAACAAAAGATCCCAAGTACTTAAACTGATTCACCTCCTCAAGTAACTCTCCATTCAACATGACATTCAACCTTGCACCACCTTCCCTTCTCGTACATCTCATAACCTTACCCTTACCCACATTAACTCTCAACTTCCTTCTCTCACACACTCTTCCAAATTCTGTCATTAATCGGCCAAGCTTCTCTTCTGTGTCTGCAACCAGTACAATACCAGCC
>NC_090746.1:76980545-76983045 GCF_036898095.1 Palaemon carinicauda
TTTTCCTTCCACCAAAAAAATAATCAGACATACTGTTAGCCATACCCCTAAAAACATGCCCGTCTTTCAATCTTCCAAACATTCTTTTAGTTATCAACATATAATCCATTAATGCCCTTTCTACTACTCTTGCATTTGCCACTCTTACCCATGTATACTTGTTTTTGTCTTTCTTGTTGAAAAGGCTAGAACTCATCACCATCTCTTGCTCAACACACATATCTACCAGTCTCTCACCACTCTCCTTTTCATCTGGTACGCCATACTTCCCAATGACAACACCTTCTACCTCTCCAGCGCCCACTCTAGCATTAAAGTCACCCATGATAACTACATAATTATTTTCTACCCAGTCCTTCTACATACCTAGTAAATTCATGCCAGAACTCATTCCGCTCTTCTTCACTTTTCTCACTACCTGGCCCATGGGCACTGACAAAAGCCCAACATTCCCTACCCAACCTAACCCTTACCCACATTAACCTAGATGATATCTCCTTCTATTCCATTACTTTACCTGTCATCCATTCACTCAGAAATAAAGCCACACCCTCTCTTGCTCTTCCCTTTTCAATCCCAGACACTATACCAGACATTTCAGCAAACATCACTTCACCCTTCTCTTTTATCTTTGTCTCACACAAGGCAAATACATCCATCCTTTTATTCCTAAACTTACTTCCAATTTCACATGTTTTACTCTCTATCGTACTACACCCATGCACATTCAAACACCCCAAAACTAGAGTGAGGGGAGCAGTCACTCCTAGGAGGATTAGTTATTTTTCCTCCAAGAGTCACTCTCCCCCCTTAGCTCAACCTCTTTGTTGATATCTCACAGAATTGTAGTCTCCTCTTACGATACGCAGGGATAACCTTGGTACTATTCTAATTGTTTTATGCCCTTGCAGCCAGAGGGGGAATAAAAATAATATATATATATATATATATATATATATATATATATATATATATATATATATATATATATATATATATATATATATGTATTTATATATATATATATATATATATATATATATATATATATATATATATATATATATATGTATGTATGTATATACCGTATATATTCACACACACACACACACACACACACACACACACACACACACACACATATATATATATATATATATATATATATATATATATATATATATATATATATATATATATATATGTATATATATATATATATATATATATATATATATATATATATATATATATATATATATATATATATATATATATATATATATATTATTGTTTACAAGATTTTAGCCTCTAAGGCTCTCCTGAGCTATCTGAAGGCTGATATCTTCTTCCCAACCACTCAGATGGGAGTGGAATATATGGTTCGTATATATATATATATATATATATATATATGTGTGTGTGTGTGTGTGTGTGTGTGTGTGTATGTGTGTGTGTGTGTGTGTATCTCTGAGTGTGTCTGTGTCAGTACTCACACATGCATGTGAGGCTACTTGTCCCTTAACCATTCTTTCAAAAATAACCAAATATGTAAAGTAATGAAAGACACTCTGTCTTTTATCTTATTCCAAAAAAGAACATGATAAAAAGAATATAAGAATTTACAATCGAGATGGCCGCTAATCGCACACATGGAATCAAGAAGAATGTGACTACAACAACAGCTTTCATTTAAACGAAGATGAATCCCTCGGACACAGACTAAGATATATCCTTTTTGGATCGTCCCCTGTAGTCCTCAGCTCATTAATCGTCTCAATGGATACCTTTTACTTCCCATCGTATGAATTTAGTGATGAAGAGGCCAGTCGGCGGTGATTAACCACCCTTTTGTTTGATCTGAGTGGAATGTATGGCCTCTATATATTAGGGAAGAAGAAGAAGAATGGGGGTATGTTTCTGCCTTCTGTTTTATGGGAATTCAACCTTTTTTTTCTCGTTCACGATAGTTTGATATGCGTTTGTGTTTGAATGATAAACTACTATTCTGTAATCTTTGTTTTATGTGAATTTACGTAGGCAATTATAACTGATGTGTTTAGAATGCAGTGCTGGCTGCCAGAGGATTTTTCTTTTATCTACTTTTTTCTTGTGAAAGCTTAAATATACCCTGATTCACAGTTTCATACCAATTTTAAACTTTTGACATAGAAAAGAAATGGTTTATTATGATATTTTTTACGTTTATCACTTTGATAATCTTAGATGAAGAATGTTAATTGCTGGAATTTTAGAGTCTAAATTTCTTTTTTCAAGTCAAAAATTACCATTTAAAATTTTGAAAATTCCTCTCTAGTATCGTAAAAGTCTTGGTTTCAAGAGGTTCTTGAATAATTAGGGGAGGAATCTAACGTTTTTCATTATGTAATGAAAACCTATAAATAAAAGATAAAGTTATTTTTTTTAAACGAATTATTTTATTTAATGAAAACTACGATATTTTATGAAGAACTAATGTGTTTTATAGTATTTATTATTA
>NC_090746.1:76985545-76988045 GCF_036898095.1 Palaemon carinicauda
GTGTATAGTACGTACAATCAAAATTATATACTTGTCAGAATGTTTTTTTTTTTCCTTTTTTATAATCTTATAAGCTAATAATAAAGTGGCAACCCCCCCCCCCCCCCACAAAAAAACTAAAACAAAATACACATTTGAAAATCTTATGGAAATTTTACTGGTTATTGAATTGCATGGATTTTTTTAATCATCATTCGTTTTATATTAAAACACATAAACTATGAAAAACTACAGAATACTATTAAAACATCAACATAATTTGCACCCCTTGAAGTTTAAATAAATTGGCAAAATCGCTTCTACTATTATTATTATTATTATTATTATTATGATTATTATTATGATTATTATTATTATTATTATTGTTACTATTATTATTATTATTATTATTATTATTATTATTATTATTATTATTATTATTATTATTATTACTAGCTAAACTATAACTTTAGTTGGAAAAGTAGGATGTTGTAAGCCCAAGGGCTCCAGCAGGAAGATAGCTCAGTGAGGAAAGAAAGTAATGAGCTGTTCTATGGCTGAAGATCAACAGTACATACAAGAAGGATAAGTAATATCACCCCCCCCCCCCTCCCCCTGTATTTTGTTCGTGTACAGTAGAACCTACAATCACTTAGTATCGTACCAAGTGTCTCACAATCCATATTTTCCTATGATGAAGTGAAACTTATTAAAACAAACTCTTTAGCTGAGGAGCTCTTCTTGGAGAAGGGCACTCCTAAATCAAACCATTGTTCTCTAGTCTTGTGTAGTTCCACAGCCTCTGTACCATGGCCTTCCACTGTCTTGGGTTAGAGTTATCTTGCTTGAGAGTACATGCTACCACGTGCAGATAGGATCCAGTAACAGTTTGTGAATGATTTTATCAACTTTTATTTCCTAAAAAAAGAATACAGAGTATTGTATTTCTCACTGCTCTTTATGGTCTGAAATGTAAAAGGAGAAATCTTCTCATCCGTTTTCTATCTTTCATTTAGCGATCTTCAATCGCCGGGGTAATTCCTTACATAACGCTTCTCAATCAAAGCTCATTTTTCAATTGCTGAATGAAATGCATCTTGATGCAAAGGAAAAAATATTAGCTTATGTTTAGTTCATGGCTTATTTGAAATAGGATAAAGACAATTAATGTGCAAAATTTATCAAATGCATATTTATATATATATATATATATATATATATATATATATATATATATATATATATATATATATATATATATATATATATATATATATATATATATATATATATATGATAAATTTTGCACATTTAAACGTGTTTTTCCTATTTAAAATTAGCCATATATATCAATACATTAAAGTCTGGATTCTCTTAACGACCTCAGGATCAGAGCCCCAGGCGAAATCACTTAAAGACTACAGTATCTGACCGGCAGGGTTCCAAACCCTGGTCCAGGATACCTGTATAACATTGACCATACCACTCAGCCACGAAAAAAGATAAAAGTCAATGAAAATTCTTCTGTACATATATCTATCGAATTCAGGTGTTTTTGTACTTAGAATTGAAATCAGCCCATCTTCACGATCATAGCTATTTGGTAGATTTGTGACTTGGAATTCGATTATTGATAAATTTGGCACATTTAATGGTATTTTTTTTTCAGATTTTAAATAAGCCATATATATCAATACATTAAAGTCTGGACCCTCTTATCGACCTCGGGATCAGAGCCCCAGGCGAAATCACTCAAAGACTATAGTATTTGACTGGCCGAGTTTCGAACCCTGGTCCAGGATACCTGTATGACATTGACCATACTACTCAGCTACAAAGAAAGATAAATGTCAATGACAATTCTTCTGTACATATACCTGTCGAATTCAGGGTTTTTGTACTTAGAATTGAAACCAACCTCTCTTCACCATCGTATGTAATTGGAAGGTTTGTGATAAGGCATTCGATTAATGATAAATTTTGTACATCTAAACGTGTTTTCATATTTCAAATAAGCCATATATATCAATACATCAAAGTCTGGATTCTCTTAAGGACCTCGGGATCAGAGCCCCAGGCGAAATCACTCAAAGACTATAGTATCTGACCGGTCGGGTTTCGAACCGTGGTCCAGGATACCTGTATGACATTGACCATACTACTCAGCCACAAAGAAAAATAAATGTCAATGACAATTCTTCTGTACATATACCTGTCGAATTCAGGTTTTTTAAAATTAGAATTGAAATTATCACCAATCCACACTGGCCAGCGTGCTGATGAAAACTGCCAAGAAAAGGAGCTTTTAGCAATGGTTGGGGAATCGGTAATGTTACTCCTCTATGTAAATGTGTTTGTGGTAGTTCAAGTCCCACTGATTACCGCCCAGTTTCCATAACTACCATATTATCTAAAGTTTTTGAACGTCTTCTGGCAAAACGTCTTAATAGGTTTGCTGAAGGTAATCATCTATTCCCTAGTTTGCAATTTGGTTTTCGTAAAGGCCTTGGAGCATGTGATG
>NC_090746.1:76993045-77000545 GCF_036898095.1 Palaemon carinicauda
TCAGTCACATGTCAGGTGGGACATTCATTTGGTTGCGCATCATAGTTTTAAGTGTGCCTCAAAGTAGTAGCTACAAGTGTGGGGTACTCTGGTGGACTTGAGCACAAAAAACAGCCAAACTTCTTTCCCTAAACAGCCTTGAGTGTCCAATTTCTTGCAATCTTGACAACATTATCAACCTCCTTTGATGATAGTTTAGCACTTTTAATCCTCTGCCTAACTATAACAAATAGATTACTAATTCAGTCAAAGCTTGGGTCTGGTTCTTCAAAATATTTTCACAAATGTGATTGAAGACTATGGCAGTGGGGTTTGAAAGCTTGTGTTGTGTCACCAACTAGCTCTTCCTTGTCAATAAGAAAGAAGTCTGATAATGAAGGAAATTACTTGCAATTTGTGCGGTTAAGGTGGCCAGAGCACAAGTCCAGCTTTATTTATGTTATCTGTATTCTGTCCTGCACCTCAAAGATGGTAGTAGCTTTCTTTTTTAAAGTTAGATTCATTCCATATAGTGCACTGAAAATATCTGAGGTATGCCCGTTTTGTGAACCATTGGGTGCCATGCATTCAGTTATAGAGGTCATGATGTTCAAGTAAGAAAATTTTGCAACTCATTAGGAAGTTCAAAGAGACGAGAAAGAACTTTTTCATGTGTCAGCCAGCGAACCTTTGTATGATAGAGGAGTTCGTTTCCTCTGTCTTCACTCAGAGGTGTAAATAAGTGTGTAGTTAATGGTTTACCTTAGACATATTTTACAATTTTCACTATCTCATCCAAAACTGTATTATGACAGGAAGGCATGTGTTTTACAAGGTGTTGGCGATGAATGCAACATCGTGTTATTATTATTATTATTATTACTATCCAAGCTACAACCCTAATTGGAAAAGCAAGATGCTATAAGCCCAGGGGCTCCAATAGGGAAAAATAGCCCAGTGAGGAAAGGAAATAAGGAAATAAATAACTGAAGAGAACAAATTAACAATACTGTAAATCATTCTAAAAAAAGTAATGTCAAAAGAGATATATCATATATAAACTATTAACAACGTCAACAACAAATATGTCATATATAAACTATAAAAAGACTCATGTCCGCCTGGTCAACAAAAAAGCATTTGCTCCAACTTTGAACTTTTGAAGTTCTACTGATTCAACAACCCGATTAGGAAGATCATTCCACAACTTGGTAACAGCTGGAATAAAACTTCTAGAGTACTGCGTAGTATTGAGTCTTATGATGGAGAAGGCCTGGCTATTAGAATTAACTGCCTGCCTAGTATTACGAACAGGATAGAATTGTCCAGGGAGATCTGAATGTAAAGGATGGTCAGAGTTATGAAAAATCTTATGCAGCATGCATAATGAACTAATTGATCGACGGTGCCAGAGATTAATATCTAGATCAGGAATAAGAAATTTAATAGACCGTAAGTTTCTGTCCAACAAATTAAGATGAGAATCAGCAGCTGAAGACCAGACAGGAGAACAATACTCAAAACAAGGTAGAATAAAAGAATTAAAACAATTCTTCAGAATAGATTGATCACCGAATATCTTAAAAGACTTTCTCAATAAGCCAATTTTTTGTGCAATTGAAGAAGACACAGACCTTATATGTTTCTCAAAAGTAAATTTGCTGTCAAGAATCACGCCTAAAATTTTGAAAGAGTCATACAAATTTAAAGAAACATTATCAATACTGAGATCCGGATGTTGAGGAGCCACCGTCCTTGACCTACTTACAATCATACTTTGAGTTTTGTTAGGATTCAACTTCATACCCCATAATTTGCACCATGCACTAATTTTAGCTAAATCTCTATTAAGGGATTCACCAACCCCAGATCTACATTCAGGGGATGGAATTGATGCAAAGAGAGTAGCATCATCTGCATATGCAACAAGCTTATTTTCTAGGCCAAACCACATGTCATGTGTATATAGTATGAAAAGTAATGGGCCAAGAACACTACCCTGTGGAACACCGGATATCACATTCCTATATTCACTATGGTGCCCATCAACAACAACTCTTTGAGATCTACTACTTAAAAAATCAATAATAATGCTAAGAAACGACCCACCCACTCCCAACTGTTTCAGTTTGAAAACAAGGGCCTCATGATTAACACGGTCAAAGGCAGCACTAAAATCAAGGCCAATCATACGAACTTCCCGACCACAATCAAGGGATTTCTGTACTGCATTGGAGATAGTAAGAAGGGCATCACATGCTCCAAGGCCTTTCCGAAAACCAAATTGCAAACTAGGGAATAGATGATTACCTTCAGCAAACCTATTAAGACGTTTTGCCAGAAGACGTTCAAAAACTTTAGATAATATGGGAGTTATGGAAATTGGGCGGTAATCAGTGGGACTTGAGCTACCACAAACACATTTACATAGAGGAGTAACATTACCAATTCTCCAACTAGTGCTAAAAGCTCCTCTTCTTGCTAACTTGCGTAAAATAACAGATAACTTTGGAGCTAAGAAATCTGCTGTCTTTATAAAAAACAAAGGAAAAATACCATTAGGGTCTACACCTCCATAAGCATCAAGGTCCATCAACAGAGCTTTAATCTCACGAGATCGAAAAGCTAAACTAGTTAGTTTAGCCTCAGGAAAACAGGAATGAGGAAGTTCAAGTTTTTCATTACTCTGTTTACTGTCAAAAACATCAGCCAAAAGGGTTGCCTTTTCCTTTGGACAGTGAGTGACTGAGCCATCTTTTGGTACAATACGTTGTACTCTTCTTTCTAGGCCCCTTAGTCTACGAGATATTGTTGCATCATCTGTGCTGATACCAACACATCGCACGGATCCAATGGGGTCTGTGGACCACACTTCAAGGATGGATTGAGATGTAAGTTATGTGACTGAATTTTTTGGGGAAACTAAAGATTGGTACCGCTTCATATGAACTAAATGATAAATTTGTAAGAAATGTATAATATATTAATTTCTTTTTAGGATTTTATTTTTTGTTAGCCATCTGTAGTATTTAATCTAGACTTCTATTTAACTCTTTAAATTATTAAGTCGTAGACCTAAAAGAACTGCAAGTTAAAGTATTTCAGATAATTGATTTACATGATTGACTTTCTAAAACTGCAAAAGGAAAACCGAACATATATATATATATATATATATATATATATATATATATATATATATATATATATATATATATATATATATATATATATATATATATATATATTATTCAAATAAGCCATATATTTTTGCTACATTAATGTCTGGATTCTCTTAACGACCTCGGGATCAGAGCCCCAGGCGAAATCACACAAAGACAAGAGCTTGTGACCGGCCAGGAATCGAACCCTGCTGCGGCAAACTTGTAAAGATAGTGACTAAACCACTTCATGGCTAAGTGGTTTCATGGAATCCGACATGAATCTATATGAATGATACTCATAAAAGTTTTTTATCTGTTTTTTTACTCATAGGGTCGTAGGTCATGTCATTTTTTATTCTCTCAAAACTTTTCTCATCAGTAACATTTGAAAAATGAGTCATTCGTCTCCCTAAGTAACTGATTTTCTGATATTATTCTCAAACTCCTTGTAGGATTATACCTTCATGGCAGTAATAAATGAAATCTTTCAACCTTTCAACGTTATTAACTGTGATGCCAGAAAGAGTTCTGTGTATCGCTATGGAAATCAGTGGAAATTTTGCAGCTTTCCACAAAGACAATGATAAAAGATAAGTGAAAGGGAGTGAGAAAGATAGGGATAAACCTTGCCATCAATATTTCCTATAGATTCCTTTTAAGTAACACCGGTATAGACCACTTTGTATAAGGGTTCCCAACCAAGAGAGCAGTTATTTGAAAGGAAAGACGAGAACGTTATTTAAATAACAATCTATACTGAGTGTTATACAGTGCTCATAGATATTATTATTATAATTTACAGATATTAGATATGACTCTCTCTCTCTCTCTCTCTCTCTCTCTCTCTCTCTCTCTCTCTCTCTCTCTCTCTCTCTCTCTCTCTCTCTAATTAATCAAAATAAAAGTTGGGATATATTTCTTTCCGTTCCATTTCAGTTCTGGAAGGTGTTTTCACTTTCCGGATAGTTTCAGTTAAATAAAAATGTGTTCATGATCGAGAGAAAAGCTATTGCGATGAAATATAGCCGATGTTACTGTGCAAAAGAAGCTATTACTACATGTAAATGGCCCTGCGACTACGAAATTAAACTCATCAAGCATCTTTCTAAATGATATTTCCCTTCATTTCCGGAGGCATATTTGTATGTAGAAAATTCAATATCTTTGTAAAAAAACCTACTAAAACAATGTTAAGACATAAAAGCCCAATACTGACAACTATCAGTTAGTTGTAGAACAATAGTATATATATATATATATATATATATATATATATATATATATATATATATATATATGTATATATATATATGTATATATATACTGTATATGTATATATGTATATATATATATATATATATATATATATATATATATATATATATATATATATATATATATATATATATATATATATATATATATATATATGCATATAAAAATATATATATATATATATATATATATATATATATATATATATATATATATATATATATATATATATATACATATGCTTTAAAAGTATGTAAATGGATTGCTATACAATGCTATATAATTGTGGTATAAGACATAACTTTTCAAATAGAAACAATGAAACACTTGAGTCGGTACCGAACGTAAAACATTCATTAAAAGGCATGAGCAGAGGCAAAGCAGTTCGTTTGTTTCTCACTTTTTACGGGGTAGTAAAATGTTGTTTGCTATGATTTATAAAACACTGAAACTCAGATGCTGAAAACGTCTATTGTAGTTTTAAACCAGGGAAAAATTTCAATATCTTACGGCATGAGTAGTTTTATAAGGTATAATATATCACCATTTCCTTTTCATGTTTTCCTGTTGTTTGTAATTATATATAAAACATACCGAAACTCAGATGCTGTTCTTTATTATACTTTCAAAGCAGGGAAAAATATTAATTACTTACGGAATAAGTATTTTTATTTCGTAAAAAAAAAAAAAAAAAAAAAAAGCATGGAATTAATTAATCCACAGCTTTACATCTTCAGGAAGCATCTGGCCCAGTGGAAGCCATCATGGGAGTGGTTTTTCCTTGGCGGAATGAAAGGGGGTTTAGAGTTGTTTTGTGACGGGCCATAGGGAAGATTGTGAACTCAAAGGCAGTGTATAAGCAACTGTGTTGGTTTATTGTAGAACATTCTCCTTTATATACAAAATCTCAAAGCAACAAGAATTTTCATGTTGAGAAGTCGACACTGTTACAGAGGAGAAAAGCAGACATGATTTTTCAGGTTCTTTTTAGTGCGAGGGGAGAGTGAAGATACAATCACAAAATGAACTATGTACGATCGTGTGACACACGGTTGGTACATAGCTCCTCCCTTGAAAATGATATACTGAACTTGTTAAACAGGTGCCCTGAATCTGGAGAGGTAGTAGTAAAAACTGCGCCGATTAGCAGAAGTGAGTGGCTGTAAAAGTCGTTGGTTGAGGCGCGGGCGAGTGGTGCGTGATGGGTGGCTTTGTTGCTGCTCCGGCTTGTCACGGGGTAGGCGAGTGTGATCTACGGCATTCATAGGCGTATGTCCTACGGCATTCATAGGCGAGTGTGTCCTAAGGCATTCGTAGGCCTACGGTATTCATAGGCATGTGTCCTACGGCATTCATAGGCGTGTATGTCCTACGGCATTCATAGGCGTGTGTGTCCTACGGCATTCACGTCAGCTTCGGTTGAAGTTGAATAGGTGTCCTCTTCGTCACGATTGGAGACGTTGATGGAGGTTTTGAAGGTCATGAAGTGGCTGTCCATAAGGGCACGAAGTAGGTTCACCTCACGAGGAGATCCGTGTGCGGCAGGTTGCAGGTGAGTGATATTGGTCATTTTCCCGAGGGTGAGCGAAGCCCTTGGGTCTTCCAACAGTTGTTGAGAGAGCTGAAAATGCTTTGCTATACGGGCGGCTAGCAACGGCGAGTACTGCTGCAGAAGGTATGCGTTGACGGTGTCATAGTAACGGTGTGTGTGTGGGGGGGGGGGCGAGGAGCGAGTCACTCCGGGGTCACCAATGTGACGGGCCGTAGGGAAGGCTGTGAACTCTAAGGCAGTGTATAAGTAACTGAGTTGGTTTATTGTAGAACACTGTCCTTTATATACAAAATCTCACAGCAACAACAATTTTCAAGTTGAGAAGTCGAAACTGTTACAGAGGAGAAAAGCAGACATGATTTTTCAGGTTCTTTTTAGTACGAGGGGAGAGCGAAGATACAATCACAAAATTAACTATGTACGATCGTGTGACACACGGTTGGTACAGGGCTCCCCCCTTGAAAATGATATACTGAACATGTTAAATATGTGCCCTGAATCTGGAGAGGTAGTAGTAAAAACTGTGCTAATTAGCAGCAGTGAGTGGCTGTAGAAGTCGTTGGTTGAGGCGCGGGCGAGTGGTGGATGATGTGTGGCTTTGTTGCCGCTCCAGCTCGTCACGGGGTAGGCGAGTGTGATCTACGGCATTCATAGGCGTGTGTCTTACGGCATTCATAGGCGAGTGTGTCCTACGGTATTCATAGGCGTGTATGTCCTACGGCACTCATAGGCGTGCGTGTCCTATGGCATTCACATCAGCTTCGGTTGAAGTTGGTTAGGTGTCCTCTTCGTCACGAGTGGAGGCGTTGATGAAGGTTTTGAAGGTCATGAAGTGGCTGTCCATAAGGGCACGAAGTAGGTTCACCTCACGAGGAGATCCGTGTGCGGCAGGTTGCAGGTGAGTGATATTGGTCATTTTCCCGAGGGTGAGCGAAGCCCTTGGGTCTCCCAACAGTTGTTGAGAGAGCTGAAAATGCTTTGCTATACGGGCGGCTAGCAACGGCGAGTACTGCTGCAGAAGGTATGCGTTGACGGTGTCATAGTAACGGTGTGTGTGTGTGGGGGGGGGGGGGGGGGGGGCGAGGAGCGAGTCACTCCGGGGTCACCAATGTGACGGGCCGTAGGGAAGGCTGTGAACTCTAAGGCAGTGTATAAGTAACTGAGTTGGTTTATTGTAGAACACTGTCCTTTATATACAAAATCTCACAGCAACAAGAATTTTCAAGTTGAGAAGTCGAAACTGTTACAGAGGAGAAAAGCAGACATGATTTTTCAGGTTCTTTTTAGTACGAGGGGAGAGCGAAGATACAATCACAAAATTAACTATGTACGATCGTGTGACACACGGTTGGTACAGGGCTCCCCCCTTGAAAATGATATACTGAACATGTTAAATATGTGCCCTGAATCTGGAGAGGTAGTAGTAAAAACTGCGCTAATTAGCAGCAGTGAGTGGCTGTAGAAGTCGTTGGTTGAGGCGCGGGCGAGTGGTGGATGATGTGTGGCTTTGTTGCCGCTCCAGCTCGTCAC
>NC_090746.1:77008045-77010545 GCF_036898095.1 Palaemon carinicauda
TGTCAACATCTGTTTGTAAAACCTACATTTCATTAAAAAGACAATGAATTTTATAAACTTCATCTTTAACTGAAAGTAATTTTGAATTTAAGGAAATGTGTGATTAAAACCGGATCAAAATAAAATCATTATGTATAGTATTCTTGCAACTGTGGCGTCCATTTATTTACAAAATAGAGTAGAATACACATTCCCATACTAATGGAGACTACAGAGAAGTTTTCACGTTGGTCATTGAATGTAATATAAATGCAAATGAAAAAATCCCCCGGGGTCGTCAATACAGAGCTGCTATTATGGCTCAAGAGCTTCATTGCATCGAACAAACTGTATTGAATAAAATCTCTCCCAAACGAGCGATCGCTACATTTGGAAACTTGGAGTTATTGCTGATTTTTATTCATTGAGACTTTATTGCACAAAGTTTAGTTATTATAATTTTCGAACGCTTACTCTATCTCGTCTCTCATTTGCAATATGGTAAAGTTATATATCATGACTATTAAGTCTATATCATTTCAAGACCAATTTTAGTCTAGAATGTCTGCAAGCCTAAGTTTATTTTTCGCCATTTTTTTTTTATTTTTTTTATTTTTTTTTTTACAATCTAGAAGAAAAATTAATAAAAGCGGATCTTGTGTAGTGACATTAATCTAATGGACATTATGTAGTTGAAGGGATAATTTCAATAATCACGACCGCTATAAAATATTCCCATTTCATGCATAATATACTCTTGTCTCATATGCACATTTTAAAACTTCAATGAGCTAATACATATCTCGTATCTGTTCCTATTAGTGAAAAAACCTCAAAGTAATTTTTTTTTTTTTTGTGTGTGTGTGTGTGTGTATATTTCCGTCCTTCCTTCACAACTTTGATCTAGTTTAACATTTTCTTCCATATCTTTTATTCTATATCACTTCCGGTCTCAGCTTTTACCCTATGTCATAAAAGTACATTTATTATGGATATTGATGTGTATCTGTTGGAGGATATCAGAAGAAAGTCCAAGATCCATTAAACATAATAAGTATTATACGAATATAAAGATAAAAAAAAAAATGGAGATACCTCAACAACACTTCAATTAGAACTTCATTCCTCATAAGGCAAATAATCCCCTAAGAATAGAGTTGATAGAAAAAACAAATTCTTCATGTGATATGTAATTGCTAAAAATATATTCCTAATTGAAGCACATTTTATACGTTCCATTGCCAATACAGTCAACGTGACTGATGGATCAAAGACAGATTAAACAGAAGGAAAAATCGATCGAATTTATCACGCTAATGAAAAAGGCACTGTGATGAAAGTCATTAGTTTGATCTCCTGGTGTTTATTAAATTGACTCTGTTTAGAAGGATGAACAGTTTATTTCACTTTTGGATTTTCATTGCTGGAATGTGTTTATGAAATTCTAGAAAAAAAGACCAAATAGCAAGTGAAATTCAATTATCTGATATAAGCAAGGTAGTGGAGTAGTTAAAGAGAGAGAGATAGAGAGAGAGAGAGAGAGAGAGAGAGAGAGAGAGGAGAGAGAGAGAGAGAGAGAGAGAGAGAGAGAGAGAGAGAGAGAGAGAAGAAAATTTAATTTTCAAGAAACCCGACTCCAATTAAACTCTGACACCAAATTCCGTTCAAAAGGAAAGTAATTAAATTAATAGTCACTATAAAGAATAGGTTCCCAACCACCTCCTTCCCTCACGCTCAGAAAAATAATCACTTGAAAGAGACGAATGAAATGTCCTTCCAGATTGCTTCCATCCTAATAAAATCCAACCGAAATAATCTCCGTCGCAAAATCATAATTATTAATGTTTGCTTTTTATATGAGACGTCTCTCTTGGAATATTTAACTCCATTTGGCTGTATCTGTCAATTAAATATTTTCTTGACATTTTCTTTCTCAACAAACATAAATTCCACACTTCCATCCTCTTGTAATTTTTTCCTTTTTTTGCTGATGTCATTATTATTATTCTTACTTGCTAAGCTACAACCCTAGTTATAAAAGCAGGACGCTATAAGCCCTGGGGCTCCAACAGAAAAAAAAAGGTAAGTAAAATATTCCAAAAAAAGTAACAACAATGAAATAAATATCTCCTATATAAACAATAAAAACTTGAACAAAACGAGAAGGAAAATACGATAGAATAGTGGTCTCGAGTGTACCCTCAAGCAAGAGAACTCTAACCCAAGAGAGTGAAAGACCCTGGCACTGCCCAAGATTAGAGAACTATGTTTTGATTTTGGAGTGTCATTCTCATAGAAAAGCTGCTTACCATAGCTAAAGTCTTCTACCCTTACCAAGAGGAAAGAAGCCACTGAACAATTACAGTGCAGTAAACCCTTAAGTGAAGAAGAATTGTTTGGTAATCTTCTGTGTTGTCAGGTGTATGAGGACAGAGGAGACGTGTTAAGAATAGGCCAGACTATGAGTGTGTGTGTATATGCAAAGGGAAAATGAAACCGTAACCAGTGAGCTGTAAGTTTT
>NC_090746.1:77018045-77030545 GCF_036898095.1 Palaemon carinicauda
GGCTTAGTCACTGTCTATACAAGCTTGCCGACCAGGGTTCGATTCCCTGCCGGACCCAAGCTCTTGTCTTTGTGTGATTTCGCCTGGTGCTCTGATCCCGAGGTCGTTAAGAGAATCCAGACATTAATGTATCAAAAATATATATGGCTTATTTGAATATGAAAAACACGTCTAAATGTGAAATATTTATCATTAATTGAATGCCAAGTAACAAACTACCAATTGGCTACGATGGTGAAGATGGGTTGATTTGAATTCTAAGTACAAAACACCTGAATTCGACCGGTATAAGTACAGAAGAATTGTCATTGACTTTTATCTTTCTTCGTGGCCAAGTGGCTTAGTCACTGTCTATACAAGCTTGCCGACCAGGGTTCGATTCCCTGCCGGACCCAAGCTCTTGTCTTTGTGTGATTTCGCCTGGGGCTCTGATCCCGAGGTCGTTAAGAGAATCCAGACATTAATGTATCAAAAATATATATGGCTTATTTGAATATGAAAAACACGTCTAAATGTGAAATATTTATCATATATATATATATATATATATATATATATATATATATATATATATATATATATATATATATATATATATATATATATATATATATATATATATATATATATATATATAGATAGATAGATAGATAGATAGATAGATAGATAGATAGATTTATAGATAGATAGATAGATAGATGTGTGCGTGTACAATATGTATGTTAGTATAAATTAGGATTCATACGTACATCCATACATAAAGAATGCAACGTATACCTATTCTGTTCATTAGAACCAATTAGACAAATCCAATCTATTCATTTAGTGGATAACAATATTGTCACCGAATGAATCCAACCTAACCCTCAACAACTACCCTTTATACAACCCAATCAATAATCCATCTAAGTATGATGCCTATGAACACATCCGAGACAGCTTTCTACGCCGCATATATTTCTTTAGCACCGTCCGTAAAATATGAGATTGCCTCGCAAAATTAACCCTATCGACAGCATCAGCTTTAAATGCATCAGGTATTTCATTTCATTAACGGATTATCACCCTCATTGCTTTTAATTCTCCTAATGGTGCTCGGCAGTTCTTGGAACAGTCGTTCTTGTTACATTTAGCCCTCGGGGGATAATTCCAGCCGTGTTTAAATTGTACTTCAATTTATTACTTTTTATTGTTTTTTGGGTCATGCTTTTACGAGGAAAACACTTATTATTATTATTATTATTATTATTATTATTATTATTATTATTATTATTATTATTATTACTTGCTAAACTACAACTTTAGTTGGAAAAGCAGGAAGATATAATCATAAGGGCTCTAAAAGGAAAAATAGCCTAGCGAGGAAGAGAAATAAAAGAACTACAAGAGAATTAATGAACAATTAAAATAGAACATTTTGAAAACTGTTACAACATTAAAGTAAATATTTCATATATAAACTATAAAAACTTCCCAAAACGCGGAAAAGAAATAAGATAGAATAGTATGCCCAAGTGTTCCCTTAAGCAAGGGAACTCCATCCCGAGAGAGTAAAAGACCATAGTACAAAGGCTATGGCACTACCTAAGGATAGAAATCAATGGTTTGATTTTGGAGTGTCCATCACCTAGAAAAGCTGCTTATCATAGCTAAAGAGTCTCTTCTACCCTTACCAAGAAGAAAGTGGCCACTGAACAACCACAGTTCAGTAAGTAGTTAACCCCTTGAACGAAGAAAAATTGTTCGGTAATCTCAGTGTTATTAGGCGTATGAGTACAAATGAGATTGTGGAAAGAATAGCTCAGACTATTCGGTGTATCTGGATACAAAGAAGAAATGAGCTGTAACCAGACAAACTGATCCAATGTAATAATATCTGGCCAGTCAAAGGACCTTATAATTCCCTAGCGGTAGTATTTCAACGGGTGGCTGGTGCCCTGACCAACTTATTATTTACTACCTATTGATGCCACTGAATAATAAAGATTAATTAATTATTGTTTTCCAAACAAACAAGTTAAAAAGAAAACCATTGAATACATACCGAGTTTACATCAGTAATATTTTCATAGGATTAAGAATGACCTATGTTTTATACTGTAGAACAAATGTATGTCAATTTCTCTTTTATGGTTCATATTGTTTCATATATTTTACTTTTTCATTTTTGTGTTCGACTATTTTCAAATTGTAAAGTTGTTTAATGGAAATCTGTATCCATTTAACTCATGAGATATAAAAGGGGCATAATACAGGTGTAGCCCACCAGGAGAAATATCTTTCTTTTGACTATATCTCGTAATCCTGAAGAATGAACATAAAATTCTCAGTATGCCTTAGTGAATCTAAAGCATTCCTTTAATTACTGGCGCTCAGGTTGGACCCAGAACAATTCTTGCCAAGGAATCCTGGAATGTTACACATTAGTAAATAGAGCACCCCCCCCCCCTCTCTCTCTCTCTCTCTCTCTCTCTCTCTCTCTCTCTCTCTCTCTCTCTCTCTCTCTCTCCCTCTCTCTCCTTAATCATAATGCATGCATTATATTGTAGCCGCCACGTTACAAATACGATAAGTCTTTTACACATATCAGTAATTCTCAATCAGAGTCACTTACTTTTGAAAGTGAAACTAATAAGTTTTATTCGTTACTGATAGTGTAATTATATGCTTTTCTATAGCCGTAATTAGGACTAATCACCTCTAATGCTAATTCTGGTTTTCGTCAGCCCTGCATTTGCTTGCAGGATTGCGTAGTAAAGGCTAATATACAAGTAATTATATATCAGGTCAGAGACAGTTCTAGGTAAGGGACTGAGATATTTTTTTTAAATAAATATTATTCACATAACTTAGTCTAAAGGTTGTCCATGAATGGCAGGGGCAAGGGATAGGACAATGTCCTAGAGACTGACCTTATATACATATGATTAGCGCTCGTGGCACCTCTCCACCCAAGACAGGACCAGGGAGGGCGTCAAATGGCTTCCGATAACTCGGCAAGTAACCTTCCCCAAACTCACTATCTTAGCATAGAAGGTTTAAAGGTTTAAAGACCGCTCATGAATGGCAGAGGCAAGAGGCAGTGATATTGCCCTATCAAGAAAGAATTATGAAGAGGAAAAAGAAAAAGGTATTTAAAAATAAAATTAAACCGAAAGCTATCCAACAAAAATAGGCCATGACTTTGGTTTCCAGCTTTAGGAAATGACCGGAGATCAATTCAATCCGTCTAGTTAATCGTTGCTGTATTTGGAATCAACACTACATATATACATAACCTTCTATTGTTTATGTAGAACACTATGGCTTTATATATATTCCCTTGAATGTAGTGAAGACGATATAAAAAGGATTTAAGTGAGTCATAAGAGGAATTGCAAAATAAGATATAACATTACAATAGAAAAAGCAAAAATGTAGGACTGAAAATTAATGAGTAAAACTGAACTTCCCGAGAAAAAAAAAACAAGCTGAAAATTCAAGTTGAACTTTTCCTTGCAAAGAAAATTCTCTCCAATAAACGGGATTTAGCGACAGCAATATAATGATAAAATTATGAGAAATATCGGTACAAATTATGACTTATTTGTCGCTTATCAGCTCCAAGTACACGTAAATAAACTTGATTTGGGAGAACCCATCTGAGTGCAAGTCAAGGAAAAACGTTGGTACCAGTTCGGTAAATTATTTTTTAATTAATTCATTTGCCCGCCGATACAGCAATTTCAGCTCTCAATTCAATAAATGGAAGTTTATTTATGATTCATTATTCACAAGAGGTATACAGCGCCGAAGGAAACTCAGCCATGAACGACTAGATGGACAAACTCTCATTCACATAGTTTTGCAAGGAAACAAAGACTTCTGCAAAAGCAAAAACGCTTAAAAACCAGATATGAAGAATAAATATAATTTTCTCAAATAAAAGCAAGGAAATCTCTATGCTAATGAAGATTACCGAGGAAATCAGATTTTATTTGCGGAGGAATCTGTAATATATCACAAAAAGAGAGAAGGAAAGGGATCAGAAATATATTAAATAAAAATCGAAGGAAAGGGACAACTGGTGATTAGAAAAACGATTTATGACGAGAAGGGAAGGGGCTCTTCTTTAAAAAAAGATGGTGTTAACGAAGTGAAAATTGGAGCAGGGAAAATATAAAAAGAGAAAATGGTAAAAAGATTAAATGTCTCCAGTAGAGTAATATCTTTGATTTATTTTATTTTCTATTTTATTTTCTATTGCGCTATTATAGCAGTAGAATAAACAACAACAGCCACTACTTCTATTAACACAATGTAGATAATGATGACGATGATGATATAATTAAACGGAAAGAAGGGAAAGAAAAGAAAAAAAATTGCCTGTGTTGGTACGCAGGCATTTTGGTGTATGTTCTCTTCTCAACCATACCAAAATGTCTTGTGATGTTATTACTTTCACTTATCAAGCACGTAATTATTTATTATGACTTGTTACTTTCTCCAACCCTTTTTTTTTATTTCATTTTCAAATTTGATTTTGAGTGACCCGAAAATAACGAATCAATATATTGCTTATTATTTTTAACATCAATATCTTATAAAGAAACCCGTGAAGTTTACTCTGTATGATGTTTCTTTGATATTTAGATATTGCAGGAAATATTTGTTACTGTCTTTGTTCGCCCTAATATTTAAAGAGCAAGGAAACCCTGTATCTCCTATGTAATGGTGCTAATGTAATTTTGATAAAAAATACAAAAAATAGATTAGAGGCTTACAATTATAAAATTCATTTATACTGTATGAAAAGAATCAGGGTGAAAAAAAGTTATATATCTCTAACAACAGCAATTATCATAATGGTAATAATGATAACTCATGTCTAATTCTTAATAGCAATAGAATTGCTTCTTACAATTCAAAAGCTATATTTTTATAGCAGCTGATCTTCATTTATTCTTTCAAGGTTAGAAAAGGCTTTAAATGACATTTAGATAAATAAATAAAGTTAGGAAGGGTTACCTACAAATAAATAAGCGCGGCGAATTATGATGTACACATAAAGCGATACGATCTAAGAATTTCATACTCTAAGCAAATGCAACATTAAATGTTGACAAGTGGACATAAATTACAAAGTATTAGGTTATTTAAAACCACCAAATATTGGGTTATTTAAAGTCACGAATCATTGGGTCATTTAAAAAGTCACGAATCATTGGGTCATTTAAAAAGACCAACTATTGGGCCATTTAAAATCACAATGTATTAAAACAACTGTTGAGAAAGATTGGTCAACTAAGATGTTTTCATTTAAAAACAAATCTTTAAAACAATACTAAAGGTAAGTAAAGAAGCAGAGGGTTTGTGAAGAAGCAAAGAAAACGTGTACATGAAAGATGTTATCAGCGAAGGAGATGGTGTAATAAAGACTAATGGATAATGCCGGAACAGCCTCGTTCGTTGTGGCAGAAAAGGCCTTAAGCTTGCCGCACACTGCTCCCGAACGGACGCGCCCGAACAGAACCGAAGCGTCAGATAGAAATCGAAAGCATGCATTCTTACCTGACTTCGCACAGTGGGTCAGAACAGAACGGAACCGACACGCCAGAACAGAACGTAACCGACGCAGTATTCTTTGAAAGATATTTTTTTCTGAAGCGTCGGTGGCGTCTGACAGGCTGCGCATGTGCAGAACGACTGCAGCGGTTGTTTTGGAGAGGGTTGCTGAGGAATTCGGAGGTTAGTGTGATAGCAACCAATATTTTTCTGATGTCAGAAATTTGACGAATGTATTTTAATAACAATGATGTAAACATATAATTCAATACAAAGCTTTTAGGAGTGATTATTATTTATTATTATTATTATTATTATTATTATTATTTATTTTTTTTGCTGATATCAGAAATTTGACAAATGTACTTCAATAACAATGTGAACATATGATTTAATACAAAGAATTTTGGAGTGATTATTATTATTATTATCATTATTATTTTTTTTTTTTTTTTTTTTTTTTTTTTTTTGAAAACATAGATATCTGGCTTACGGATTCGATGAAAGATTGATATACAGAATATCTAATCATTGTAACATCAACTAGATAAACACTCAGTTATGATTAAGGAAAACTTCATTCATTTATATAAAATTCTGCGTTGGTTCCGTTCTGTGGCTTCTGGCTCACTGTGCGCGCTGAACGTCGTTTCTGTTCTGTTCTGAGGCTTCCATGGCTTCGGCGGCGGTTCCGATCCGGCTCAGTGTGCGGCAAGCTTTAGAGGTGGTGTTCAAAAGATAACAGTGAGGCGCCCAGTCGTAGTTTGTAGAGAGGGGAATTTTGTACGTCCTTCGTGAGGCAGATAGTGGTGGGACTAAGGAGGCCTATCGATCTTTAGAGATGCTGCAAGTTCTCTTTCCACACGCCAGGAATACCGGAATTCCTTTGTAATTAACTTCATTGACAGGGAAAGCAATAGTCTTGGCCTCCGTATTTGCAATCTAGAGAAAAAATTACTTTTGGCCTTTGCTTTTGCAATATGGAGTGTATTGAGTTTTCACCTTTGTTATTGTATTTATGAAAAAAAATTAGTTTCAGCCTTTGTTATTGTAATAAGGGAATAATTAAGTTTCCACCTCTACTATTGTAATTAGGGAAAAACAGTTTCCACCTTTGTTATTGTAATTAGGGGAAAAATGAGTTTCCACCTTTATTATTGTAATTAGAGAAAAATTAGGTTTCCACCTTTGTAATTGTAATTAGGGAAAAATTAAGTTTCCAACTTTGTTATTGTAATAAGGGGAAAATTGAGTTCCCATCTTTGTTATTGTAATTAGGGAAAATTGAGTTTCCACCTTTGTTATTGAAATTAGGGAAAATTAAGTTTCCACCTTTGTTATTGTAATAAGGGAAAAATTTAGTTTCCACCTTTGTTATTGTAATTAGGGAAAAATTTAGATTCCACCTTTGTTATTTTAATTAAGGAAAAGTGAGTTTCCCCCTTTGTTATTGTAATTAGGGACAATTGAGTTTCCACCTTTGTTACTGAAATTAGGGAGAAATTAAGTTTCTTCCTTTGTTATTGTAAATAGGGGAAAAATTGAGTAATCATCATTGTATTGTAATTAGGGAAAAACTGAGTATTCACCTTTCTAATGTAATTAGGGAAAAATTGAGTATTCCCCTTTGTGTTGTAATTAAGGAAAAATTGAGTATTCATCTTTGCATTATAATTAGGGAAAATAGTTTTCCTCTTTGTTATTGTAGTTTTAGGGAAAATGGAGTTATCACCTTTCTTAATACAATTATGGAAAAAAATAAGTTTTCACCTTTTTTATTTAATTGATGCCGTTAATTTCACGAGAAAAATAGATCTTTCTTCTTATTTTGGCGATAATGAAAAAATACTACATTGCCTTTTACAATGTAGGTAAAAAATTAGTTCTCATTTTTTTTGGCATCAAGGGAAAAAATCAGTCTTGCCTTTGATCGTGCAATGAGGTACATATTATTTCTTGCCATTGTTTTTGCAATGAGGAAAAAAATTTTCTTTATTTTTTATCAGTGAGAAGGGTAAAACAATGAGCGATTATGCATATTTTTTCAATAAGGAAAAGTGGATGCTTGACTTTTTATTCAAAGGAAGAGTTCATTAGGTGCCTCATTCACTCCTTGTATTGAGAATAAAGAACACTGGCAGATTGCTTCTTTTTTGCAGTGATGAGGAATAACAATGACGCTGGTTCCTTGTGTTGTAATAAAAGAAAGATACATTAAGAAATTGACTTTATTTTATAGTGAGGGGGAAGACACGTGGCGCTTGTTTCTTTCTGTAACTATTATTTTGAAAGATTAATTTTAATCTTGGTGTAATTGTTCTACGAAATTTTCAACAGAAGTCATTTACGAAATGGCTGTCTGTATAAGTGAGTGTGAGTTTTTATGTTTCCAGATGAAAGATTTCGATCTACGAAGAGAATCATCATCATCATCATCATTTCCTCGTACGCCTATTGACGAAAAGGGCCTCAGTTAGATCTCGCTAGTTGTCTCTATCTTGAGCTTTTATTCAATACTTTTCCATTCATTATCCCTTACTTTGCGCTTCATAGTTCTCAGCCATGTAGGTCTGGGTCTCTAACTCTTCTAGTGCCCTGTGAAGCCCTGCTGAAAATTTGGTGAACTAATCTTTTTTGGGGAGTGCGAAGAGCATCGCCAAACCATCTCCATCTACCTCTCATCATGATCTCATCCACATATGATAATCGAGTAATCTCTCTTATAGTTTTATTTTTAATCCTGTCATGCCATTTAACTCCCAATATCCTTCCGATGGCTTTATTCTTAAATCTACTAAATCTATTGGAAATTGTTTCATTGTCATACCACGACTCATGTCCATAGAGTAACACCGATCTCACTAAACTGATATATAGTCTGATTTTTATATGTAATTTCAGGAGATTTAATTTCCAAATTTTACTTAACCTAGCCATTGTCTGATTTGCTTTTTCAATGTTTCAATAAACTCTAATTCTAAAGACCCTGTTTTGGAGACCATAGTTCCCAAACACTTAAATGATTCTACCTCATTAATCCTTTCTCCTTCCAACGATATTTCATCTAACATTGCATACTCCGTTCTCATCATATCTGTCTTTTTTTTTTTATTTATATTCAGCCTGACCTCGTGTATTATTTCATCCATTCTGGTAAGCAAGCATTGTAAATCCTGTGGTGTTCTGCTAACAAGGCGAGCAGCATCAGCATACTCTAGGTCTGCTAAATTCATATCACTAATCCAGTCCAATCCTTCTCCATCATCTCTGACTGTTCTATGCATTACAAAATCCATGAGGAGGATAAATAATATGGGTAACAACACATTCCAATTGGAGTACTCGGCTGTTTACTGGAAATTCTTTTGATAAAACTCTATTAACATCAACTTTGCACTTGCTATGCTCATGAACAGACTTGATCAAATTTACATATTTAAGAGAAATTCCATAATAACGCAAGACTCCGGAAAATTGGCCAGTGCACACTATCAGAGGCTTTTTTCATAGTCCATAAATACCATCAAAAGTGGATTTTTATATTCTTCTCATTGTTGTACCACATGTCTCAAAATGAAAATTTGCTCAGTGCAACTTTTACCTTTTCTAAAAACTGCTTGTTCATCTTTCTCTCCAGTCTCGTTAGAATAAGCATACTAAATTTTATATATTTTCATAAAAACTGACGTAAGAGAAGAGAAGAATATTAGTGAAAAAAAAATATATACATTTTCAATATCAGATATTATGTCATTAACATCTTGGAACACCACATTGAAAGGATGGAGATATGTTGATGAACATTTCAACCTGAATATTTTCATAACGACTTGAAGATTTTCAAATAAACCATTGTTTCAACTTAATTTTTCTTTGTCAAATTCCATACAGTTGTTAGTTGATTGCTGTTTTATATCAATACGAGAAGAAAATCCTGAATGATATTTAATGCTAACATTACTTCCAGATTAAGCCTATTGGTTGAGATTAATTAAACTATTTCTTTTTCTCTTAGTTTTCCCTTCTAATCAACCCCTCTAAGAAAATCACACTAACAGTTGTGTACGCGTGTTTATTCGTGTGATTATCTCTGTTTATTAGTCCTTCAGTATGCCAGTGCCTGTTCTCTCTGCAATCATATTATACAGTAGTTATTTTTTATTTTGAATCTCTTCTAAAATATGATATGCACGGTTGTAACTGGTTAGTTAAATTCCTCTCTTGCGCACGTTCCCAAAATTATTCATGCGTATATTATTATTATTGTTATTATTATTATCATTAATATCATTATTATTATTATTATTATTATTATTATTATTATTATTATTATTATTATTATTTGCTAAGCTTCAACCCTAGTTGGAAAAACATGTTGCTATAAGCCCAAGGGCTCCAGCATGGAAAATAACGCAGTGAGGAAAGGAAATGAATAAATAACAAGAGAAATAATGAAAAACTGAAATAAAGTATTTTAAGAATAACACCAACATTAAAATAAATCGTACATTTATAAACTATATGCCCTATTCCGTATATAAGTACAATAATACCATTGGTTGTAGATTTAACCAAATGATATTTTTTTTTTTTTTTCAGTGCTCACCTTAGTATGCCGTATCTTCTTGGTTTAGTACTAATAGGTTTTAAGTTCAATTGGCCATAAAATTTGATGTCAAAATTTTACTATAGATAATTTTCTATTTGGTTTAATCAACTTGGTTTCGTGTTCTTTACAGAGGCAGATAACAAATTCCACATCAAAATGTAGAGTTGAACAATAAATTGACATAATGTGAAGGTAAACTTTTCCCATTTATATTTAAATTTATTAAGTTTCAATTTACTATAAAAATCTTCTATCCATGAATTCTCGAAATTTCTGCTATGAAAATATAAAAGTAGAGTTTGATATATATATATATATATATATATATGTGTGTGTGTGTGTCTTTAAATTAACCACAAAGATTGTTTATATCGAATTAACTAGTCCTATGATAAATTTTTTCGACTGCTAAGAATTAGAGCCTCAGCACTAATTGGAAATAAAGGTATACTGTAATACAAAACTATCCAGCCATAATAAGTATTAGAAGTTCATTCCGATTTTGCCGTATTTAATCCTGTCGAACTTATTATGTCTACTTAGAATCATTATCAACCCATCTCCACCATTACAGATGATTGGTAAGTACATAACACTTGGTCGTTTTATGATAATTTTGTCACTATCACTCGCGATTTGGATATTTACAAATAAACTATAAATTTCGTTTTGTGCTGAATTTGCCATTAGGTCTAGGATCTCTTGGCTGAGTGTATAGAATTATATATTAAGACGTATATAAGATTATTTGAGAAGAAATTAATCACGAGTGTTAGTGATGAAATTATCATACACATGCACACGCACACACATATATATGCATATACGAATGTGTATATATATATATATATATATATATGTGTGTGTGTGTGTGTGTGTGTGTGTGTATGCGTGTGTTCGTGTGTTTATGTGTCTGTGTGTGTGGTTTGTATGTCTGTGCATGTGTGTGTGAATTTGTGTATGCCTTTGTCCCCGATGGACTAGTTACATACAAATTTATACATACTCAACTATATTTTTTTTTTTCATTACAGGACCTAACCATTTTAAAACTAGCCTGACAATTCATAAAAGAATAACCTAACTTTATCAAACAAATTCTATTAGGAAGAATGAATAATTTCTCTCTCTCTCTCTCTCTCTCTCTCTCTCTCTCTCTCTCTCTCTCTCTCTCTCTCTCTCTCTCTGTGGAATAATAAAATTCCTTCATACCAGGGATCGAAAACCCCGCAGGCGTATAAAAAGGACGATTGCAATCAATTTCTCTGTCGGAGAAGCAGGAAAATGGTGATGACATTTTTCTTGCCTGAGTAGTTCAATGCAGCTATATGAGTAATGGGCGAGTGTTAGTGGGGCCCATATATGTGCTAATCCTATTGTGATACTGCAGGGGAAAATACACACTGGAATGCAGTGAATTGCTTTCCGCGTAGAATCTGTATTTTATTGTTAAACTTGGAAAAAGAGAAATAATTTTCTTAGTAATGATACTTTGAATCAAACCTGCCATAAAATTTGAGTTTTGGGCAATAGCCAAATTCCTTACGATTTACACCATAATTAGTTGGGGGCATTATTTGACACGTTTATATATGTATATATATATATATATATATATGTGTGTGTATATATATATATATATATATATGTGTGTGTGTGTGTGTGTGTGTGTGTGTGTAGAAAAAATAAAGATGGGAATAACACTAAAAGACAGAAAAAGGGCAACATAGAGGATATTCTAACATATATAAAAAAGATATGGACATGGGCAAGAGAGCAGGACATATAATAAGAAGTACAGATAAAACATGACATTTAGTATAGCAGAATGGTTCCCTAGATATTGCAAAAGGAGGGGGAAGGAAGACAGGATTATAAATTGACGAGCTAAGAAAATTTTTGTGTGGGGACTAGCATAGAAAGACCATAATCAGACGGGAGTGGAAGGACATGTTTGAGGCCTTTGTCCTGCAGTAGGCTATATATATATATATATATGTATATATATATATATATATATATATATATTATTATATTCTATCCTGTTCGTAATACTAGGCAGGCAGTTAATTCTAATAGCCCGGCCTTCTCCATCACGAGGCTCAATACTACGCAGTACTCTAGAAGTTTTATTCCAGCTGTTACCAAGTTGTGGAATGATCTTCCTAATCGAGTGGTTGAATCAGTAGAACTTCAAAAGTTCAAAGTTGGAGCAAATGCTTTTTTGTTGACCAGGCAGACATGAGTCTTTTTATAGTTTATTTATGACATATTTGTTTTTGGTGTTGTTACTTAGTTTGGAATGATTTATTGTTAATTTGTTCTCTTCATTTATTTATTTACTTAT
>NC_090746.1:77035545-77038045 GCF_036898095.1 Palaemon carinicauda
AACAGCACACAAAGTTTCAATAGGTAAACTGACATAATATCCATACCGGGGTTCATTTCAGTCAATATGCCAAGAAAATCTATTAGAATTTTAGTCACTTTATAAATTGTCTGCTATTTTTAGCTGATTTGTAAATTGACTGAGTGAACCAGGCAATTCACATATTGCCTGAAAAGTTCAGTCACTTTACAAATTGCCTGAATTTAGATATTGACTGTAACATATATATATATATATATATATATATAATCATCTCGATAGTTATTCTGAAATAGCTCATTACCTTCATCTGTTTGCCAAATCTAAAGGTTATTCTTTGGAGATGCATTGTTTGAAGTTGGTTACTTTGTCCAAAGATATAGAAATGGGGACTCCATTATAATTATTATTATTATTATTATTATTATTATTATTATTATTATTATTATTATTATGTCTGCATATACACACACACATACTGTATATATATATATATATATATATATATATATATAATATAACTATCAGCGTATTATAATAGCATTTGTATGTGATCCGATATACATTAGAACGAAGATTTCAATATAAGATAGCTTTCAGCTTTGTCTCCCTCTTCATTTTCTCTTATGATTAAGAAATATATCGCCATGATATCACGTTTCACCTCTGCTTTTTACTGCCCAAAAAAATTTATTGGAGTTATTTAGTATGGCTACAGAGATACTTCTATGGTAAAATTTACTTACCCCCAATCCAGAAGATTTATAGTTTTATTTTCTTTTCCTAGGTTAGGGGATATGAAAACACAAAACTTTATTCTCTTCTTATTCATTAAAGACATTTATGTCAAGGTAATCTTAGGATAATTGGTTTTTCTTGGTATTGCGGCCATGGAACATTTTGGACAAACTTTAGATCCTCATTCTGTTCTTTAAATTATCATATTCATTTCCGAATAAATCCAAGAAGTATTTAATTTAGAGAAAAAAGAAGTATTGCAATTACTTAATAACTCTTCTAGGAGAAGGACACTCCAAAATGAAACCATTGTTCTCAAATCTTGGGTATTGCCATAGCCTCTGCACCATGGTCTTCCACTGTGTTTGGTTAGAGTTTTCTTGCTTGAGGGTACACTCAGCCACGCTATTCTGTTTTGTTTCTCTTCCTATTATTTTGTTAAAGTTTTTATAGTTTATGTAGTAAAATATTCGTTTTAATGTTGTTACTCCTCTTAAAATTTTTATTTTTCCTTGTTTCCTTTCCTCACTATGCTATTTTCCTTGTTGGAGCCACTGGACTTAAAGCATCCTGCTTTTCCTACTAGGGTTGTAGCTTAGCAGGTAATAATAATAATAACAATAATAATAATAATAATAATAATAATAATAATAATAATAATAATAATAATAATAATAATAATAATAATAATAATACACGTACATGAATTTTCAGAAGTTTTAGACACAAACTAATAGAATTTGGACAAAGCTTGGAATGTTCAATGTTTTATTTAATTAATGTACACAATTTACAACAATGGACCACAGATCAAATTAACACGGGGGAGAATCAAGAAAAGCAAGCACCGATATCCAGGAACTAATTCTTTAATGGGTCGTGTTACGCGCTTCAAGAGCAAAGTCTACCAACGAGCAAATCAAGGTAATGGACACAAAGACAAGACTCATCTTTTTATGGTATCAACTTAAACAGAATAATTCTGAAATTGTTCTTTCAATAAGAACAAATAAAGTAATCTCGCAAAATGTAAAGGAATAATCAGATAAAGAATACAATTTTGTCAGAATATGCTTCTAGATGTAGAACTATCCATCATAGCAGATTTTAAGTCTTACAAGAGGATGTTTTCAAATGCTGAACATACTTAGTAGGATACATTGACTTAGGAAAATGAGAGTAAGTGGTAAACTCACTTACATTCAGGATAACCATCTTACAAATAAAGATGTAAAGTAACTTCTAATCACAACTGTTATTTGGCATTATGGATCTCGTAGTGAGACTGTATTAGAGGGGAGTCAGTTAATTTAGCCTTCCCGATTCAAATTAAACTCATGGTGTTCATGAGACTAAGCCAGACGTGCGCTAAGATCCAAGGTCCAAATGTGGTGCACATTTATTTAAGTCAATACTCACGTGGACAGCTGCTATGGCCGGCCTCTGTTCAGTCCAGCCCCTTGTTTATCCATAGGATTTGGAGTATGGAGGTATCTTTCAAGGCCAGTCTCATGTTCCACTGCAGGATTCAGAATGACTTTTGTTTGCTGTTATCGTTACTTGTGAAAATTGTGAAGTAACAGTTTGTATGGTTGTCCTTGGTAATGCGTTAGTTGGTATAAAAACCCCATGTTTTCTTTCCAACTTGCACTATTGCCAATGTCTTGGTTCAGCGGTGGGCTTTTGACTGTGCCAGCTACAGGGTTCTTTAGGACAGCCTAGTTCTGTACCAACATGGGAACTGCCATAGGTTCCAAGAGTGTGGCTTTTCCCTCGGCCAGGT
>NC_090746.1:77050545-77053045 GCF_036898095.1 Palaemon carinicauda
TAATTTGATTGATATACCTGAAGCTGATAAAGACCTTGATGTGCCCATGAATGAATTCAGTGGGTTTGAAGTCGAACCTATCCTAAAAAAAACTAAAGAAATGGAAAGCCCCTGGATACGATGGAATAACTGCCGAGATGATACTGGCCGACAATGAAGTGGCTTCCAGACTACTTACAAGATTATTTTGTAGAATGCGCCATGAAGAGGCAAAACCTGATGAATGGGAGTTAGGAGTGTTGGTGAAAACTGCTAAACAGGGAGACTGGCCTGATTGCAATAATTACAGAGGCATAACACTTATGTCAGTTATTATAAAAATATATAGTATGCTTATTCTTAAGAGACTGGAGAGAAAGATTGATGAAAAGCTGAGACATGAACAAGCAGGATATAGAAAAGGTAGAAGTTGCACTGACCAAGTTTTCATTTTGAGACATGTTGTATAGCAATGCGTAGAATATATAAATCCCCTTCTGATTGTATCTGTGGACTATGAAAAAGCCTTTGCTGGTGTGCACCGGCCAATTTATGGAGAATCCTGCGTTATTATGGAATTCATCTTAAATATGTAAATTTGATTAAGTCTGTTTATGAGCATAGCAAGTGCAAAGTTAAAGTTAATGGAGTCTCATCAAGTGAGTTTTTCAGTGAAAAGCGTAGTACTCCAAGGGAATGTGTTATCACCTATGCTGTTTATCCTCCTCATTAACTTGGTAATGTGTAGAACAGTCAGAGATGGTGGAGAAGGATTGGACTGGATTGGTGATAGGAATTTAGCAACCTAGGGTATGCGGGTGATGCTGTTCTTCTTAGCAGAACACCAACAGATTTTCTATGCTAGCTTACCAGAATGCATGAAATATAACACGAGGTGGGGGCTGAAGATAAAAAGAAGAAAGGTAGAGATGATGAGAACGGAGTATGGAATGGAAGATGAAATATCACTGGAAGGAGAAAGGATTAATGAGGTAGAATCATTCAAGTATTTAGTAACAATGATCTCCAATACAGGGTCTTTAGAACTAGAGTTTAGTGAAAGTTTGAAAAAAGCAAACCAGACAATGGGTAGGTTAAGTAAAATTTGGAAATCAAATCGCTTAAAATTTCTTATAAAAATCAGACTATATATCAGTTTAGTGAGATCGGTACTACACTATGGACCTCAGGCATGGTTTGATAATGAAACAAACTACAATAGATTTAGTAGGCTTGAGAATAAAGCCTTCAGAAGGACATTGGGAGTTGAATGGCAGGAAAGGATCAGAAATGAAACTATAAGAGAGATTACTCGAGTACCATATGTGGATGGGATCATGATGAGGGGTAGATAGAGATGGTTTGGGCATGCTTTTTGCAATCCACAAGAGAGATTAGTTCACCAAACGTGTAACTGGGCTTCACAAGGCACAAGAAAAATTGGAAGAACCAGGCCTTCATGACTGAGGCCTATAAAGTGTGAAGTAGGAGATGATGAATGGAGAAGTATTGAATTAAAAGCTCAAGACAGAGACGGTTGGTGAAGTATAACCGAGGCCCTTTGCGTCAATATGCGTAGGAGGAGATGATGATGAATTAAGAATAATAATAGTGCCCTTAATAGCCTAAAGGGTAATGAGGAACCTTTACAATGAATAGAGAGAGAGAGAGAGGAGAGAGAGAGAGAGAGAGAGAGAGAGAGAGAGAGAATAGCTTGCAGTAGGAAAATGGCTTTGAATAATTTTCTGGCGTTTCATTCATCGAAAGAAGAATTTACGTACAGAGAAGTATAGCGAGGTGTAACGATTTTATATCTTATTTCCTATGACTCACCTTCTTAGGTCGCATTTCCTTACAGGATATCAGTTCAGTTGTTTTGATAGAAGCACTACACGTTAGAACATACATATCCTTTAAACACTGTCATCCCATCATCTGATGTTATGTTTCAACGTCCAAACAGATTCTTGTACTGATAAGACGTGGTTGCATATTTATTGATATGACGTAGTTTTTGAACAACCAATTCGTTCGTATCGATCTATTTCTTTTCTATTCGTTTACATAGTTGATAGTCGATATGTCGGATTTAATCTGAAGAAATACAGCTTATATCTACATAAAAGTACATTAACATATAATTAGAGATTCATCTTATAGAAATGGTTTTAGTATCACATTACTGATAAGCTTTGTTGATTTCTTATAAGCTCAGAAAACGCCTTTTCCATATGGAAATGAAATTACAGTTCTAAAAGGATAGTATCGGAATGAGATTAGTTCAAGTCCTTTTACGGGATTTTATTTAGAATATATACGAACCTTAATTCGATTTTGACACTTTTCAATTTAGTCTGACCAACTCAATGACCGTTCACCCCAGACATTTCAAATATTATGGTTGAGATTGAAACACACAGATATTAGGTCTCTGAATAGGGAAACATCTTACTTGTTACATTCAATCAATAACTGAGAGAGAGAGAGAGAGAGAGAGAGAGAGAGAGAGAGAGAGATGCTG
>NC_090746.1:77058045-77060175 GCF_036898095.1 Palaemon carinicauda
CAGTCTTCCCTGACAGCACTGACACTGACAGGTATAGGAAGTAACACGATGCAAGAATACCTTTCCAAATAATACTTCTTAAGGTATATATATATTTTTATTTGTTGTACTTAAGTACAGATTTTCATTACGGCAGACCATACATCAAAGTTTCATAATAAGTACGCAATTTTTGGAGACGGTGGCCGAGCTTTGACCTTAGAGGTAGTCTTACTTGATCTCTGTCACGTTTATTAACTTCCAGCGGACATGTCTCCCGTTCGTGCTGCATTTGGATGCCATAGTCATAGCAAAAGAAGAAATGGCGCATGCCTGCAAACGTGCATACGATTTTAACTGGAAGTATGCTCTCATTTGTTCATTCCATTTTAAAGCAGAAGACTATGCTGATGACGTTGAAAATTTAATTTTCAAACAAAGATAATAGGCGATCTTTCGTTATTACGTGAATAAAAGTCTTTGGGACTAAATTATTGATGTGTTCCTTATTGATTATTATTATTATTATTATTATTATTATTATTATGTATTATTATTATTATTATTATTATTATTATTATTATTATTATTATTATTATCCTAGCAATAATCCTAATTGTAAATGCAAAATGTGAAAAATCAAAGTGAGCCTCCCAACAGTGAAAGAAACCCAGTGAGATTCTTCATTTCACATAACATTTCCTGGACTGTCCTTTTGATTGTCTGCTTTACGGCTCGTGCATATCCATCCTCATCCTTTTCAGATACACTGCTCCCTGCACTTCAGATTTTATGAAATCACAACAACAATTCCTATACATAAAGAAAGAATAGTTTTTGTCTATTTAATGGCTACCTAATGGGGCACTAAATCGAAAAAAAAAAAAAACCTGAAAAGCATTTTATTATGAAACTCAATATTTCCAATCTTTTAAAATTCAAAAATAGTATTTAAGCGCTTATAATATCTTGTAGAGGTATTTAAAGAATGTATGCACCAGGGTAGTAAAGATTGTATTTTTTTTTTCAGCAATTTCTGATTATCTCATTAATTCTTATATATCTGGTGGTTTCTTAATTTTTTTTTCTCTTAGCAGGAGCAACAATTGACCAAAGTCACCCATACAATAACCAGAGCAATGGAAATTAGTAGCGTCTCGATTCCCGTCAAAAAAAGGTTGCTGCAGTTTTGCTCCTGAAGCGATCTGTTATTACACTTTTTTGGGGGGGGCCTTTTTTTTTTTTTTTTTTTTTTTTTTTTTTTTTTTTTTTTTTTTTAGAATATACTAAGCAGTGATAAACTTTAACCATGGAATCCGCCAGTTAAGACAGCCATAGGGATGTTCTGCAAGGAAGCCAGAAAAGTTACGGAAAAACGTGATAAAAAATAATTTGTGATGCTAAAAGAAAAGAAAGCAATAAAGAAGAGGCAAAAACCAAGAAAATAAGGAGATTTCAAGAAGAAGAACGTCTATTGCTGAAAAGGGAGAGACTTACGGTCCCGGAATGGCACCACTTCCATAGTGCCATTTGTTTTTTGGTGCGGAGTACGCACCAATGAGGTAATTTGCCGCCAAAGGGGGCAAAAATTAAATCAAAACGAAAATTACAGTGGTGCCTAGAAGTAACCTCATGGTAAACTTGGAGCCCAGGATTAAATATTAATTTTTTTGGAAAATGACTGAAATAAATAAGTATGTTACAAGTATTTCCAAACTTTAAACGTCTGTAGTCAAAAACTAGTTTTGGTTCATCATAAAAACCAAATATTTTTCACATATTTACTTCAAAAATCTCATGGATGTTGATAATAATCTTAATTAAAAAATAAAAATCATAGATTTCTATGACATCATTCCGGACAGCCATCTTGTGATCATAATATTCCATTATATTTTGGGAAATAACTCCTCAAAAAAATTGTACTGATATTTTTTTCATGTTTAAGTACATCCATGAAAAATTTTGTGTCTCAAGCACAAATAATAAAGTCAGTAGGATATCTTTAGAGCTTATTTTTATTTTTATATATGACGTCACAGCGCTATTATTTCATTTTATCACGCTGACACAATGTTTGGAATCATATTTAACATAACCCACGAAGGTTTCAAAGTATCAAATCCTTTTTATACAGACTTTTTTTTTTCT
>NC_090746.1:77060675-77073175 GCF_036898095.1 Palaemon carinicauda
TTCTCACTTCTTTTATTCTTGATGGGTACGGCATACGCAAACTTGCTCATATGATCGACCATAACAATCATTCCCACATGTCTCCTCGCAGTCACAGGCAACGAAACACAATCAATCACAAACATCTCAAATGGCTCTTTCATACGTAACCTCAAAATAGGCGGACTTGCATGCATGCTCTGATACTTTCCCTTCTGACAATCCTCACAAGTAGTCGCTACATCCCTACAAATTTGACTCACCCAGGCGGTAAACAACCTTTCTCGCATGCATTCCCACAATTTATTCTTCCCCATATGCCCATACCTGTCATGCACTACCATACACATACCCACAGCTGCATGCATTGGAAATACAGGAACATATATATCTTCATCCATTCCCCTATGCAAAAAAATACACAATATTCTTACAAACAATATATCTTTTAACAACTTTCTTATACGCTTCCAAATCACACGGCCATTCTTCCACCCTAATACCTTTTAAAATACATTCACGTAACCTATTTATCTCTAAACATTCACCTTGCATTTCTTCCACCTCTTCTTTGCTCAACAAATCATCTTCACTTTTTGCAATATCAATCATGCCAACAAAATTCGCCATGAAGACACTATTATCCTCAATTACTATTACCTTGCAGCCATTCTTTGAAAGCAAACCTTTACCAACATCAACTGACACATGGTGCAACCTCAAAAAATCTATTCCCATCAAAAAACAACTAGGCATTTCATTCTCTCCCATTACAATAAAATTATGTTCAACTTCCATACTCCCTAGTTTCACCTTCAACCTCACTTCTTCCCAAACAAGTAAACTTCCCTGACCTATTCCATGAATTCTCACACTCGTACACTGTCTTTTCACTTCCCAATTGTACCTCTCAATTTCCCTGATAACCGACTCATTTACTAATGACACTTGAGCACCCGTATCAATTAAACTACAATATTCATTCTCATTTATATTCACATATGTCATCATCCTTCCTTTTACACCATGCATACATACATTTACTCTCCTTTCAATTCTGTCACTCACTTCACCAATATGTTCATCATCATGTTCACTGTCCTCTATACCGTCATATCTTAGGTTAAGGTCACTTGCACCATTATCCTTCTCACTCAACAATTTGCAACATTCCTCCTTACATTGAATCCTCAAAATATATTCCCTATCATTCTCCTTATATGCCCTATATTCCATCGGTCGATTCCATCCAAAATACAAATACACAGTTACACCATACAACATACTTACCACCATTAATATCCTTGATAATACTTCCCCTTCTAGTACGCTACTCTCCTCCTCATATACCATTTCTTTTGACACTTCATTCATCACCCTTCTTTTAAGCTCGCTTACACTACCTGGTATTTCCGTATCTAACCCCTCTTGTATTAACTTACTTAAACCCATTAGGATACACTTATATACCATATCTTCCCTTCACAACTCTGTTCCACAACTAAACCTTCAGGCAACCTTTCAGAATTCTGATTACTCTCTTTATCTTCCATCCTCCCATGCATCCTCGACATCGCATCCGCTATCACATTCTTATTTCCCGGTACATATTCTAACCTAAAATCAAATTCATTCAAATCCTCTATGGTCCTAGCAACCCTTGCATTCACACACTCTTTCCTTATCATGTACACTAGGGGCTGATGGTCAGTACGCACAATGAATTTTACACCATACAAAAATACTTTCAATGCTTTCACACAAAATCGTATTGCAGCCAATTCCCTGTCAATCGTCGAATACTTCCGCTCAGCTTTATTAAACGCTTTACTAACATACGCTATTACTCTCAATTGCTCTTCTCCATTTACTCTCTGCATTTGAACCAAACAACCACCCATACTAACCCCACTCGCATCCGTATACAACTCTAGCATATTCGCATTTTCACTGTAGTCTGGAAATGCCAAAGTGACGTCTTTCGCGGCCTCTTCCTTCAACCTTTCAAACGCTTCTATCATCCGATCATCCCATTTTAATTTTGTACTATTCCTTTTACCCGTCCATTCATTCAAAGGCTTCCCTATACCTGAACAATCTCTAACAAACTTGCGCCCAAACTCAACCAAACCAAGAAAACCTCGCAACTCACGCACAGTCCGGGGACGTGGAAATTCTCGCACCTTATTCACAAACTTGTCACTCTTCCTTATACCAGATTCACCCACTACATGCCCAAGAAATTCCACCTCCCTGGACAACCATGTACACTTCTCAAGCTTAATTTTCACACCAACTTCAATTAACCGCATCAACACTGCCTCAAGCAACCGCATATGTTCCTCAACAGTCTCGCTCGCAATCAGAATATCATCTATAAAAACAGTCACCTTCTGTCTATCAAACCCAGCCAAAACTACATTCATTGCTCTTTGGAAGGCAGCAGGCGCATTAGCAAGACCAAAACTCAACCTTTTAAATTGAAAGTGACAATTCGTACTTGAAAATGCGGTAATGGGCCTGCTCCCCTCTGCCAGAGGCATCTGATAATAGCCCCGCACCAAATCTAATTTAGTAAAAACTTTCATTCCATGCATCTTATAAACACAATCAGACACCACATTCATTGGAAAACGTTCTTTAACAGTCACCTCATTCACCTTCCTATAATCAATACACATACGTAAACTTCCATCAGGCTTTCGTACAGGGACAATAGGGCTATTCCAGGCACTCTCACTCCTTTCTATTACACCCATACGCTCTAATTCCTGACACTGCTCCTCTATCTCCTTGGCAATAGGCGGAGAAAAATGCCTGGGACGCTGATATATGGGGGTATCATCACTGAGAACTATTTTAAATTCTGGCAGGTCTGACCCCCCACAATCATCGTCACCGAGACTCACAACTCTCCGCTTATCCCATAACATCTTAAGCAATCGTTCCCTTTCGACCTCACTTATACTCTCATCTAACTTAATTCTTCCTTTCAACGTATCGTAATCCCAATCGTCATCGTTCTTTACCTTACCAGACATCACCTGTCTCGCCTTAACATATCTTCCATCCTCTACATTAATCAGTGTATACATACATCCCATGCAATCGCCTTCACGTATTCCACGTATTCTCTTCCTCCTAACACTCTGCAACAACCTTACATACACCTTGGGTTCTTGCATATTCATAACACCATCATATATATACGCACTCGTTTTCACCAAATTACCTGCTTCCATACCTTCCACTACATATTCATCCTTGTCACTATTTGAAATTCCCAGACTGCTCGGCCATGCAACTTTTACACTAATAACCTCACCTTTCTTACCCGATAACTTTACACTTTCCTTTGCTACCAACGGCACTCCCTTCCACACCTTCGTACTCACTCTGCCGTCTTCCTTTAAATAAAATTCCCCACAAATATTACCTTTAACCTTTATTTCAATCATATTCACACTTGGATGTACAATCATACCACATTTTTTCAAAAATTTATACCCAAGCAGTACGTCATATTTCTCATTCGCTCCCTCGACCACGTAAAAATCATTATCCTCCATCATCAACCCCCCAATCATAACATTTTCCCGCAACTTTCCTTGCACAGGCATACGCAAATTACCAATACCTTTTACTTCACCCTTACATCCCTTAAATTCACAAACCTCTTTTACCTTATCATATGCATTCCTAAACATTAAATTGACACCACAACCAGTATCAATCAAACCAACCAACTCTACACCATTAAAAATCAATTTCACACTCATGCAATCATGTGCTCTTTCTCCCATCACATCTTCATGCAATAAACCCTCACGAACATGCATCACATTCACTCCCCACACACACGAGGACTCACCCAGCTGAACCCTCTGATTAATTAGTTTCCCGAACATCCTGGCTGACTTGATCCCTTATTCCTACAAACCCTAGCTACATGCCCATCTGCACCACATTCAGTACACTTACCCCGTGGCTCCTTGCACATTCTAGCATAATGACCATCCTTACCACAATTACCACAAATTACATTCATACGATTATTACGGCATCCACTCGCTATGTGTCCAGTCATACCACACCGATAACACTTAACCACTTTCTCTTTCTTACAGTCGCTAATACGATGCCCTGTCTCTCCACACCCGAAACATGCTCCTAATGCCCATCTACACTCGTTCTTTTTATGTCCTACCTTCCCACACCTATAACACCTCTCTTCACAGATACCACTACCTAACCTAACTTGCTGCGTACTAGCACTTCTATCTCTCCAAACTTGATTTCCCTGTCTAAACCCGTCATTTCTCGGCATAGGTATTCCTACATTACTCACCCTAACACTTCTATCTACTACACTATCAGCTACCCTCATTGGCCCTCTCATAACAGCATCTCTAAAACTACCAAATTCTGGCACACATTCCTCCATTCCAGTTCTTACACTCACAGATTTACTTTCTTTCATACACCTATCCAACTCGTAATCCTCAACTATCTCTAAAATATCATCCCAAGTCAATCTCTCTCTAGTCCACCTCATTTTCTCCTTCCGTTTCAAATTAATAAACTCACACACACTCTCTGGTACTGTACCCAAAAACTTCTTCATTAGTTCCTTATTTTCATTTATTCCTTCGTCCCCATACTTCTTTCTAGCCAATGTTTCTAACCGACATACATACATCGAGATTGCTTCACCCACCTTCATTCGTGCTTCATCAAAATCATTTTTTCGCTTATACCTAACACTACCTTTCATACGTTTTACCTGTTCAATTATCCTATTCTTTACACTTTCATACTCAACCTCTCCTACACTCATTATCACCCCATACATCGTCAACAAATATCCTGACAAAAATTCTCCCAACTCCCTAGCCCAAACTCTCTTACTATCCCCATACTTAGCCTGACAAAACTTTTCATATTCCCTAAAGAAGTCATATACATTCCTACTGCTATGTTCATTAAACCTTTCACACCTAGGAACCTCTCTCATAAACACTGTCTTACAAACTTCCTCTACTTCATTCTCACTACTATCTTCACTGTCTACTCCCTTCTTGTTGCCTTCTTCTTCATTTGAATACAATGAATCTAGTTCTACACTCAAAGTCCTATCTTTAACTATTCCCTTCTTACCCTTTTTCTTACTTACCACCTTCACCCATTCATGATCATCCTCACTCACACCCTGACCTTTCTTCTTTTCTTTCTTCACATTATCTATACCTTTCTTCTCAGTCTTCCTATCACCCTTCGTTCCAATCTTACTATGTCTAGGCCCTTTACTTTCAATATCACTGTCACTACCTTCCCCATTATCACTTACCCTATCCTCTTCCACCATCAACCCGTTACCAGAAGCAGAAGCCACTCCTCCGACTGCACCTTCACCTACAACAGTTTTCATCATCCCCATTACTTGCCCTATCATATCTTCCATTCGTTTCTCCATTCGTTCCTCATTCTCTTTCATCCTCATCTCAAAACATTCTTCCACTTTCGCTACAGTTCCCTTTAACTCCCTAAGCTCCTTCTGCATCACCGCATTCTCCCAGTTCAACCTCTCATTCTCTACTAGCAACCTCTCTTTCTCAACTATCCACATCTGCTCCCGTTCTTTATAATGCCGCAATTCCTCCTCCAAAGCCTCGTATTTACCTTCCATTTTTCTTCAACCTTAACCCTAATTCCGTCCTTCGTCAAAGAGTCCAGCTTCAATCCCACCTCTCAAGTCCCTGTTCGGGCGCCAAATTTATGTAGCGGGATGTATACAAAACACAACCCCCACACCCTTGATCACTCTTACTTCCAAAATATCCCACAACACAAACTTTCCCCTTACTTTACTTTAAACTAGACTCTTGGACAGAAGGAAAATGAAAACAAAACATAGCCTTAAAACTATATTAACGCAACCAAAAACAGAACACATATCATTAAACTGACTTAACACTAGAACAAATCACTTATCACCAAACCATCCACCATATGCCATAACCCAGGAACAATCACAATTTATCATAAATTCAATAGACAAAAAAAACACACAAAATTCGCTGTATATATCGGTGCGTGATGGTACCGAAAACTCGCCAACAATCGAAAAAACAATATCCTTTTAATGTACCCAACACCGTCAGTCCACGCACAGTACCAAAAGCACACTTAAGACTAAATAAATTACTTAATACTAAACACCAATCATATTCTGCAACACAAAAAATTAATGCCAAACCAAGAGAACCTCTTGGTTCACACGCAACAGTCCTTAAGCAAGTTGTAGCCTACTGGCACTGGCCAACACTATCGTACGGCCAATTCGACTATGCAATCTTATGCGGTGGTCGTCGTTATCAATTGTCGTGAGAGAAATCCGTATTTTATAGCCGGGTCATCAACGTTCAAAAATTCTGTATTTCAGCAGTCTATTCCTATATTCATTGTCCGGTCCGGGTCGTCATCATCAAGCTAATCATATACAATATACACACGGCTGGCAAACACCACCTTCCAGGCCAAACTAAAACTCCAAGGAGTATAAAGGAATCCAAAGGAGGAACTACGGCCTGCAATAAAAAAGAAAAAAACGCTTACGAAAACTCCTAACTAAACTAAACTATCGTACTATAATCAAAGATAAACAATAAACTTTCTATCACTCATGAACGCGCCTAACAAAAATAAATAAAAACAGTACTTACTCAGAATATAAAAAAAAGCTTCACAGCCGGCTTTCGAAGAGCAAAAAAATACACAGCCGACTTCTTCTATCGTTCGATATCCAATGCTTTCGCCCAAGACATTCATCATCACCCTATCCTAGCTAAAAAGTAAACAAACAACCTCAATTATACCAACAATCTTTCCAACTTCAAACAATCATTCGCTAATTACCCTTTCCTCAGCGCGCACCGCGGACACACAAAACACGCACACACAAACGCACATACACACATACTCTCTTGCGCACGCGCGATCTAACAAAACGAAGCAAATGAAATTCTCTCTCTCTCTCTGACGAAACTAAAGCAAATAAACACGCTTTCTTTCTTTCTTGCGGTTTGACAAACTTAAGTAAATAAACACTCGCTCACACACACACACACACTCTCTCTCTCTCTCTCTCTCTCTCTAATGACAAAGCTAAAGCAAATAAAATGTCTCTATTTAACAATACTAAAACAACTCTCTCTCTCTCTCTCTCTCTCTCTCTCTCTGTGACAAAACTAAAGCCAATACTGTAAACACTCTCTCTCTCTCTCTCTCTCTCTCTCTCTCTCTCTCTCTCTGACAAAACTTAAATAAACACACTCACACACTCTCTCTCTCTCTCTCTCTCTCTCTCTAATGACAAAACTTAAATAAACACACTCACACACTCTCTCTCTCTCTCTCTCTCTCTCTCTCTCTCTCTCTCGATTTGGCAAACAAAAATAAATTAAAATAAAATTAATCCTCCACATCGTTCACCTAGTCTTAGACCTCTTCCAAGCTCCCCAACCCCTAGGAGAAGGAATGTCGATCGGCGAAAGGGAACGAGAGGCGTTACCGCTCGGGCAGACGTCCCCTCGAGCGTACCTATTGTCGCATCACGGGACGCTCACCCTCACCAAGGGAAAGGTGAGGTTAGTTTGTTATCTTCATCTTCAAATGACGCTACACACGGCAAGGGCTGGCGTCAAGCCTCCAGACCTCTTAAGAAGAAAGTGGATGCGGTAGCTCAGCGGTACGACGCTTTGCCGCAAGAGCCTGGCTGTAGCTATTGGGACAGTCCAGAGCGTTTCCGTTCATCTGTCGAGGGTCCTCCTGCTAAATATCCTGATAGGATGTCAGAAGCTGACAAAGGTCTAATTCAGCCTGATGCGGATTTTGTTCCTGAGTCTGGTGTTACGGTTCATGCATCACCGCATCTGTCAGACTGGTTTCCGTCTCCTGAAAACTTGGCGTGTTACATAAGCGATGATGAAGGCGAGTTTGCGGTTGAAGTTTGTTCACCTGTGTCACCGCATGTTGATCCTAATTGGAGTATGCTGCAAGACATGCAGCAGCAGCTCTCGTCTTTTATGCAGACTTATCAGCCTGCTGTCAACAGGGATATGGTTCGCCAAGATTCCGATCGCCGGGATTCTTCGCTTCTTGACTCTAAGCCTCGGAAGACGTCTAGTCTTGTTGCGAGTGAGAACATTCAGCTTCATAAAAGCCAAGCAGTTAAACACGACTATAATCGGCGTGATAAGGTGTCTGTGTCTCATCGAGTTCCTGATCCTCTTGATTCCAAACATCAAGCTTCCAAGCGTGACGCCGAACGTCATCCTGCCAAGCGCGGCTACGATCGCCAGGCAGCTAAACGTGACGCCGAGCGACAGACACGTGACGTTGAACGTCAAGCGAAACGTGACGCCCAACGTCAGTCAGATGTTGTTCGATAGGCAGTCGGACGTGACGTCGAGCGTAAGAGCAGCGAATGTCATGAGGACGTCAGTCTTACTGAACGTCCAGATCGCGCGCGCCGTAGTGCTGATCCTCTTGATCGCGAGCGACTCCTTTCTGAGAGTCAAGCTTTAGTTCATAATGACACTGCACGTGATGACCCTGCCTCTATGCTGGGCAGTAGTCAGGCCCGTAAGGAGTCTCCTCTTGTTCTGCAGGATACTGCTACGGCAGTTAGTTATTTCGGAGGAAGAACCTGATGATCACTTTTCCCCGGATGAACTTTTGGATGATTTCTCTGAGGGAGAAGAGCCTAAGACACTTCTCCACTCTGTTGATCTTAAAAAGATTATGAAGGTCTTTACAGAAGAATTTCCGGACCAGTTTGTTCCCGTGGCTCCGCGTTCACCTCCTTCGGAGTTTACCTTAGGGAAGACAGCTAAGGAATCGCTGTTTACTAAAATGGTACTCTCATGTTCTTCGAAGAGAGCATTAAGGTTGATGGGTGATTGGATGCGGTCCAAAAAAGGCCTAGGCTAGTCAGCCTTCGCTTTTCCCCCAGCCAGATTAGCGTCCAGGTCAAGTGTATGGTACGAGACAGTAGAAGTTCTCGGCTTGGGAGTTCCTGCCCCTGCCCAGGGCGACTTCTCAAGCCTAGTACTCAATCCTCGTCGGTTGGCCATGAGAACAACTAAGATTTTATGGTCGACGTCTGAGTTCAATCATCTACTCAAAGGCATCTACAGAGCATTTGAAGTGTTCAACTTTCTAGATTGGACTCTGGGAGCCTTAGGAAAGAAAGTTTCTACCTTGAAAGGTTCTGACACTGATAGCTTTACAGTATACATATGTTGTGTATGGATAAAGCGGTTAAAGATGGCTCTAATGAGTTAGCAGCCCTATTCACAGCCGGGGTTATCAAGAAAAGAGCAACAATGTGTTCTTTTCTTTCTATGGGGGTCACTCCCTTCCAAAAGTCGGAATTGCTGTTTGCACCTCTTTCTCCTTCTCTGTTTCCTCAGGAGTTAGTGAGAGAGGTTGCATCCGCTTTGACCTAGAAGGCCACGCAAGACCTAGTTTCCAAGACTGCAAGGAAGATTCTTCCGACTTCCTTTACCAGCCGTAGACCGAAGGAAGATGTTTCCTTTCCTCAATTTTCACAGCCTTTTCGTGGAAAGTCCGTCAATAGTGGTAACTTCAGACCCGATGGGAGAAGGGCTAGAAGGAAAGGTTCCAGAGCTGGGTGAAGCAGAATCTGACTGCTTTCACCTTCAGACAGCAGTAGGGGCCAAACTGAACATCATCTGGCACGACTGGCTTCTCAGAGCTCCCTCCTTCAATCGCTGTCTGGAGGATTTGCGTCTGACATTAAGATTGTCAGAAGAGCTGGGTCTTCTTGTGAACTCAAAGAAGTCTCAATTGATTCCATCCCAGAAGATTCTCTATTTAGGGATGGAGATTTGGAGTCTAGCTTTTCAGGCTTTTCCGTCACAATCAAATACACAGCAAGCCCTTCTAAAACTTTGTGCTTTTCTAAAGAAAAAAGTTTGTTCGATAAGAGAGTGGATGATTCTACTGGGAACCCTTTCCTCACTAGAATAATTGGTTTCCCTTGGAAAACTGTACCTCCAACCTCTTCAATTCCACCTCAATTGTCATTGGAACAAAGAGAAGAGCCTCAAGACAGAAAGCATTCCCCTTACGGAACCGATAAGAAGGTGACTCCAGTGGTGGAACAACCTAGACAAGATTCAGGAAGGTCTCTCCTTGGAGCAAAGGAGCCCAGACCTTGTGTTGTTTTCCGACGCCTCGGACTCGGGGTGGGGAGCAACACTGGGCAAGTCAGAGATCTCAGGTCTGTGGACAAGGGAACAGGAGAGTCTCCACATCAATCAGAAGGAGCTGTTGGCAGTCCTGTTGGCCCTCAAAGCTTTTGAAGTGTTAGTGTTAAACAAAGTAGTGCAAGTCAATGCCGACAACACCACAGCATTGGCATACATAGCCAAACAAGGCGGGACTCACTCGAGGTCACTTTACGAGACTGCAAGAACTCTTCCCGTTTGGGCAAAGGAAGGAAATGTAACCTTGTTTACAATATTCATCCAGGGAGAAAATAACCTTATGGCAGACAGCCTCAGCAGGAGGAATCAAGTTCTGCCCACGGAGTGGACATTGCATCTGGAAGTATGCGAGAAACTTTGGCGGCTTTGGGGTCGTCCGTCTATAGACCTGTTCGCGACCTCAAAAACGAAAAGGCTGGAGACTTACTGCTCCCCAGTTCCAGATCTTAAAGCGACACACATAGATGCTTTCCTGATGGACTGGTCTCACCTGGACATTTACGCGTTCCCACCATTCAAAGTGCTGTACATTGGTTACAAAAGTTTTTGTCTTGAAGAGGGAACCAGGTTGACTCTAGTGGCTCCCTTTTGGCCGTCAAGAGGATGGTTCACAGAGGTACTGGAATGGATGGTGGACGTTCCAAGAAGCCTCCCATTAAGAATAGATCTTCTCAAACAACCTCACTTGGCAAGACACCATCTAAACCTCCAAGCTCTACGTCTAACTGCCTTCAGACTATCGAAAAACTCGCAAGATCTAGAGGATTTTCGAAAGAGGCAGCTAGGGCTATCGCTAGAGCAAGGAGGACTTTTACCATCAAGGTTTACCAGTCCAAGTGGGAGGTTTTTAGAGAATGGTGTAGGGATAACTCAGTTTCTTCATCCAGTGCCTCTGTAACACAATTTGACGATTTCTTTTTAGACCTCAGAAGAAAACACAACTTTTCCTCCTCTACCATCAAGGGGTACAGGAGTATGTTGGCCGCCATCTTCAGACACAGGAATTTAGACCTCTCTAATAATAAAGACCTTCAAGACCTTCTCAGATAATTTGAGACTTCTAAGGAGCGTCAATAAGAATCACCAGACTGGAATTTGGATGTTGTTTTGAAATTCCTCATGAGTGACAGATTTGAGCCTTTACACTCGGCTACTTTTAAAGATCTGACTTTAAAGACACTTTTCTTAGTTAGTCTGGCAATGGCTAAGAGAGTCAGTGAAGTTCACGCCTTTAGTAAGAATATTGGCTTCAGAAACGGCAAAGCCATATGCTCCTTGCAGCTTGGATTCCTGGCCAAAAACGAACGTCCTTCTCATCCATGGCCTAAGTCTTCCGAGATTACTAACCTTTCTGATGTGGTTGGTGAAGAGTTGGAGAAGGTCCTGTGTTCTGTTAGAGCACTGAAATTCTATCTGGACAGAACTAATGAATTAAGAGGCAAATCAGAAGCTCTTTTGTGCGCGGTCAGAAAACCTTCATTACCAATGTCAAAAAACGCTCTTATCATTTTTTATAAGTCACTTGATTAGAGAGGCTCACTCACACTGCGGTGAGGCAGACCTCAAACTGCTGAAAGTGAAAACTCATGAAGTTAGAGCCGTGGCAACTTCTGTAGCTTTCAAGCAGAATCGTTCTCTGCAAAGTATCATTGACACAACCTTTTGGAGGAGTAAATCTGTGTTCGCCTCGCATTACTTGAAACGTGTCCAGACTCTTTACGAGGACTGCTACACTTTGGGACCATTCGTGGCAGGGAGTGCAGTAGTGGGTGAAGGATCTACCACTACATTCCCCTAATCCATAGGACCCCTTTTCTTCTCTTGGAACTTTTATATGTTTTTATGGTTGTTTGTGGAGATTGGTCGACAATCTTCCGCAATCTTTGATTTAGTCAGGTGGTCATTTTGTTCCTTGAGAGCGCCCGGAACAAGAGTATTAGTTGAGGTCCTGTCAGCATAGAGGTTATTCATCGGTTTGACAGCTCCTAGTGGTCTTCGGCCCCCTGGGTGGATCGCTGGATCTCATAAGGAAAGCGGACATAATAAGGCAGAGAATCATTGAAGTTAGCTTCCTTATCAGTACGAACCCTTAAGCTTGTTTTAATTAACTCTTAAGTAATATTCCAACAATGTAGCTGTCTCTAAGCCTCCACCAAGGGTGTCTTCAGCTATTTTTATATAACCAGCGAGTAAGTTTAATGTTTAAAAATTATATTTTCATAATAAAAT
>NC_090746.1:77075675-77083175 GCF_036898095.1 Palaemon carinicauda
TATACGCACATCCATAATGGTCGTCTTTGTTTTCATCATATTTGTCACTTAATTCTCCTCCAGCAAATTCTCTCTCTCTCTCTCTCTCTCTCTCTCTCTCTCTCTCTCTCTCTCTCTATATATATATATATATATATATATGTGTGTGTGTGTGTGTGTGTGCGCGCGCGCGCGCGTGTGTGTGTATCTTCCCCAAATGCTATTTCCTTTCCGGTGGAAGAATTTGTTACGGAATCGCCGTAAAATCAAATACAGTTTATTTGTACTATTTATTATTACACACCTTGTTAATTTTTATATAATTACTTCTTTATGTAAACATATCGGAACTTTTTTAATGTGAATATTCAATACATTAGATCTTACGTACTTTCCTGTTGATGATTGTAGTCGAAATGTGTTAGGAAAATATATATTTTATCATATGAGAATGATCAAGTATTATTTTGCGTGAAATTTACCAGTACCAGCATCACTGATACCTAGTACGTTAATGATGCATAGGAGAAAGAGAGAGAGAGAGAGAGAGAGAGAGAGAGAGAGAGAGAGAGAGAGAGAGAGAGTTGAGTTTGTTGGGTAGCTACAAAAGAACGTTGAATAAGTCCATCGATAAGTGTACGGAAGAAAATATTTTGTATTACAAAGGGGGGGGAGAGAGAGAGAGAGAGAGAGAGAGAGAGAGAGAGAGATTTTAGTTGGGCAGCAGTAAAGGAATATGTCTGAAATATAATTTAGCTGAATTAATGCAACGATATGAGTACGAAAGAATATATTTTGTATTACGAGAGAGAGAGAGAGAGAGAGAGAGAGAGAGAGAGAGAGAGAGAGAGAGAGAGAGAGTAAAATCTTACTGAATAAGTCCAGCTATAAGTTTTCGGAAGAAAATATTTGTATTATAAGAGAGAAAAAAAGTATTGGGAAAAAAACCTAGTTCATCTTCTTAGAAAAGAACTTCCCATTTTACTTTCCATTTTTCCCCTGACGCTATCTGAGGCCATCCAGCACCTCACCACAAAAGCCGTCTCTTTACAGCCTCCAAGACCAACCCCGAGAATCTACCCACGCTTAAGACTAATTCGGAGTTATCGAGGGAGAACGAAGCGCCAAAGCCAATGGACCCAGAAGCCAAAACATGGCCCCATTCCAGCCCGTCCTGCAAACCATTTTGGGAACGTCGAGAATGATGTAACATGTACGAAAGATTTTTCGGAAGCGGCAAAACGGCCGGGCAAATTCTCTCCATCCCCTGTCCCCCGCAACCCCTCCCTCCCACTCTCTTTCTCTCCCTTCACAAACATACATAAATAGAGGAGGCACTTCGGGTGCCTCTTGGCTGTCCCTCTAGGCGACAGGACGGTTTCACGGCGCCATGCTGCCACGAGTTATGGATGGGGGGGGGGGGAGGGGGTGTTACAGGGGTTCATGAACTGTTCATGAACTAGTATTGCTTCATATTCTTCCCTTACCTACTTCCCTACCTCCTACCAACTCCTCCAATTGATTCAAGTTTCCATGAGCAGGCGTCGGCAGCGAAAGGAAATTTAACACCCTGTTTACATGACATGTTTGACGCATTCGAAGCACTGGTTGATGATGGTTGGAAACTTTTGCAAAGTTATTGGGTGCATGCGCGCGCACGTTGTGTGTGTATTTGTGTGTGTGCGTGTGCGCGCACGTATATCGTCGGCTCCCACTCTTACAAAAGGAATAAAACTTTATTCTAGTTGTGACCAGATTTTGGAATGATCTTCAGAAGTTTAAACTGGCAGGGAATGTTTTTTGTTGAACAGACTGACATGAGTTTCTCTTCATAGTTTCTCTTCATAGTTTATTTATGACAGACCTATTCTAACGTCTTTACTCATCTTAAGATACTTTATCCTTATTATTTGTTATATACTTCTCATATAGTTTATTCATTTACTTATTTCTTTCCCTCACTGGGCTTTGGCATCAATGACCATTGATGTTGTAATGCCAGATAATAGCTAAAAATGAATCATTTATCATTGGGCTATTTTTCTTGTTGGAGCCGTTGGGCATAATTATATCATCCTTATAATAATAATAATAATAATAATAATAATAATAATAATAATAATAATAATAATAATAATAATAATAATTAAATCATATTACTATGCTCCGAAGAGCCAGTTATCAAAAAGATTCCTGTTGAGTATTAAAAAAATTTCTTATTATTGCCAAACTGTTTTTTACTCCTGGATTTTGTTCGAGATTAAGTCTTGTTTTTTTAAACGATATAAAATAACTGGTCAATTTCTTAGTATTTATAGCAACTTGTTTTCTCGTCTCTGCTTTTAAGACTTGATTTGTGAGTTGTCATATAAAGATAAAAGGACAGTCCCATTCAAATCTGATTTTTCTTATAAATCTCCCTTCAGTTTTATCATTTACTGTTCAATTATGAATCATTTTGATACAATAGAAATATTGCCATAAACCCACAAGCGAAAATACTCTTTTTCTAGATATATGAAAATATATACATTCTCCCTTCTCTTTCCAATGGAAATACATCGATTTAGAATATATATTTCATGGTATAGAATTTCCTAACTACAAACTAATAATTATATTATTCCTGCAATTACACTAAATTCAATAGACCATTTTGTTATGTCAAAGTTTCATTGTGTATATTGACAAACTATGAAAACCATATATCGTAAATAAAGTAATACGAGATTACTAATGAAGTTATAGCGATGTAGATTATTTAAGAAATTTATTAACTATATTTTCACGAACAACCCAGAACAAACGCGAATTTGCCCATCTCTTTAATTATAGAACAGATCTTTAACTGATCAAGATTTGTTAAAAGTAGTGAACAACTTGTAACTCTGGCCAAACAACTTTCCTTGAAGAGTCTGACAACCATCCTAATTCTTTCAACTGTCTTTCCTGGAATCAATCGAATTTAAAGAAGAAAACTTGCCCTCATAAAAAGATAAGCTTTCTGTCTTTGCTTGGCAATTAAATGAACTTATATTATTCCCGCTAGTTGTCACGTGGTTTCCATCAAAATCACTTTCATAATATGTTAATGCTCTTAACAATTCACTATTTAAAACAATTCAATGCAGGTCACCCACTGGATAAAAATTCTGAATCTTATTTTTCTGTTAAACAAAGTAAGAAGCATTACAGTATTGCCAAAATTCCATCACCTTTAATTACTATAACCTGCGTCCTGACACCAGTCTTCAGTATATTTGCGTAGAATGAATACGATAACGATTAGCAAGTGTAAAATGACGAATTGGAAACTTTACGGCACCCTTGCCGTTTTACTTTTGTTTTGTTTCTGACTTGACTGTCAACCCCTATCCCCCGTTGAAATTCTGTCCTTCATTTCTCTTTGTGTTAACACAACTTAAAGTGCCGAATTGTGTAATTTTAAGTGTCAGCCATGCTCTAGGGCGTCAAGCATTGTCTGTCAAGAATCAGCCATGCTCTAGGGTGTCAAGTATAGCCTGTCAAGAACCAGCCAAGCTCTAGGGCGTCAAGAATTGCTTGTCAAGAACCAGCCATGCCCTAGAGTGTCAAATATTGTTGGTGCGCTGGATACAAGCTTTCGCCATACAAATTTATTGAAACTATTACAAAATGGAATGTAGATACCCATCAACTTATGGAGAAATTTCGACATCCAAGGTGAGCTATGTTGGGATATTTTGACCATAGTTATTTCCTGGCGGGTTCCTGAAAATGACACAATTTCCGTAAAATATATAGACTTCCGTTAGTCTACATAATACTCAGATGGGTAAATGTCCGGATGTTTATTCTCTCTCTCTCTCTCTCTCTCTCTCTCTCTCTCTCTCTCTCTCTCTCTCTCTCTCTCTCTCTCTCTCTCTCTCATGGCCCAATGGTAAAGTTTTTAGCTTCTTAGTCGATAGTATGTATTGGATTTCTAAAAAAGATAAGGAAATGAGAGATGCTGCTAAATTTACTTCTATATTTGGCATGGCAGTTAACGTAGGCTTCGTTTCACGTACGTGGTTGCTAGTGGGGTGTGCTAGATTGCAGCTTTGTAGAGGGACGGATAAGAATCACGAAAAAAAAAGAAAAAAAAACTTGATCAGTGTTCCATCAAAATATCAAAATGTAAACCATCGTCTACATAATTTAAGATAAATTCAAACCAACTAATTCCGAGTAACTATTTAAACCATGGGCATTTAAGCTTGTAAAGTACCATAACATATTAAATGACAAAAATCAGGAATATGAAGATATTAATTAACCATGTCTGTTCTGGCCGTCCGAAAAAAGCTTTCTTGGATAGTAAGAAGAAGATTAATTGTGACTCCAAAAAATCTTGAATGTAAATTTAAAGGTTCTAAGTGATGTGACAATTACTATGTACGTGTCAGGTATGTAAACACTTATTTTAATATTCTGCAAAGCGTATTTACAATAGTATGCATGCCTTGATGACCAAATGGAGAAGTTATTGTTAGCTCACTGTTGATCACAATATGCACAAGTTCGAATCCTGATTACCCGTAGTTACAATTCTTAAATAAAGTAAGCCTACGGTTAATTGTAAGCTAATTCAAATTATATTATACATATATATATATATATATATATATATATATATATATATATATATATATATATATACATATATATATATATATATATATATATATATATATATATATATATGTATATTATATGGTGCAAGTTATGGGGTATGAAGTTGAATCCTAACAAAACTCAAAGTATGATTGTAAGTAGGTCAAGGACGGTGGCTCCTCAACATCCGGATCTCAGTATTGATAATGTTTCTTTAAATTTGTATGACTCTTTCAAAATTTTAGGTGTGATTCTCGACAGCAAATTCACTTTTGAGAAACATATAAGGTCTGTGTCTTCTTCAATTGCACAAAAAATTGGCTTATTGAGAAAGTCTTTTAAGATATTCGGTGATCAATCTATTCTGAAGAAGTGTTTTAATTCTTTTATTCTACCTTGTTTTGAGTATTGTTCCCCTGTCTGGTCTTCAGCTGCTGATTCTCATCTTAATTTGTTGGACAGAAACTTACGGTCTATTAAATTTCTTATTCCTGATCTAGATATTAATCTCTGGCACCGTCGTTCAATTAGTTCATTATGCATGTTGCATAAGATTTTTCATAACTCTGACCATCCTTTACATTCAGATCTCCCTGGACAATTCTATCCTGTTCGTAATACTAGGCTGGCAGTTAATTCTAATAGCCAGGCCTTTTCCATCATAAGACTCAATACTACGCAGTACTCTAGAAGTTTTATTCCTGCTGTTATCAAGTTGTGGAATGATCTTCCTAATCGGGTTGTTGAATCAGTAGAACTTCAAAAGTTCAAAGTTGGAGCAAATGCTTTTTTGTTGACCAGGCGGACATGAGTCTTTTTATAGTTTATATATGACATATTTGTTTTTAACGTTGTTAATAGTTTATATATGACATATCTGTTATGACGTTGTTACTTTTTTTTAGAATGATTTACTGTTAATTTGTTCTCTTCAGTTATTTATTTCCTTATTTCCTTTCCTCACTGGGCTATTTTTCCCTGTTGGAGCCCCTGGGCTTATAGCATCTTGCTTTTCCAATTGGGGTTGTGGCTTGGATAGTAATAATAATAATAATAATATATATATATATATAATATATGTATATATATATATATATATATATATATATATATGTATATATATGTATATATGTATATATATATAATATATGTATATATATATATATATATATGTATATATATATATGTATATATGTATATATATATATATATATATATATATATATATATATATATATATATATTGAAAGTTTACTGAATGTTGAGGATAATAGGGAGACAGATATAATTGCTGTTGCAGGTGTTGAGGTGCCGGTGATGGGAGGTGAGAATGAGAGAGAGATTACAATAGAGGAAGTGAGGAGAGCTCTAGATGAAACGAGAGTAGGAAAAGCATCTGGTATGGATGGTGTGAGAGCTGAGGTGTTGAAGGAAAGGGGTGTGACTGTACTTGAATGGTTGGTGAGATTGTTTAATGTGTGTTGTGTTGTCAATGGTACCAGTAGATTGGGTTTGTGCATGTATTGTACCACTATATAAGGGTAAGGGAGATGTGCATGAGTGTTGTAATTCAAGAGGTATTAGTTTGTTGAGTGTAGTTGGAAAAGTGTATGGTAGAGTAATGATTAATAGGATTAAGGATAAAACAGAGAATTCAATCTTAGAAGTACAGGGTGGTTTTAGAAGAGGTAGGGGTTGTATGAATCAGATTTTTACTGTTAGGCAGATATGCGAGAAATATTTAGCAAAAGGTAAGGAGGTGAATGTTGCGTTTATGGATCTGGAGAAAGCGTATGATAGAGTTGATAGGGAAGCAATGTGGAATGTGATGAGGTTATATGGAGTTAGTGGAAGATTGTTGCAAGCAGTGAAAAGTTTCTACAAAGGTAGTAAAGCATGTGTTAGGATAAGAAATGAAGTGAATGATTGGTTTCCGGTGAGAGTGGGGCTGAGACAGGGATGTGTGATGTCACCGTGGTTGTTTAATTTGTATGTTGATGGAGTGGTGAGAGAGATGAATGCTCGAGTGCTTGGACGAGAATTAGAACTGGTAGACGAGAATGATCATGAATGGGAGGTAAATCAGTTGTTGTTTGTGGATGATACTGTACTGGTAGCAGACACAGAAGAGAAGCTTGGCCGATTAGTGACAGAATTTGGAAGGGTGTGTGAAAGAAGGGAGTTGAGAGTTAATGTGGGTAAGAGTAAGGTTATGAGATGTACAAGAAGGGAAGGTGGTGCAAGGTTGAATGTCATGTTGAATGGAGAGTTACTTGAGGAGGTGGATCAGTTTAAGTACTTGGGGTCTGTTGTTGCAGTAAATGGTGGAGTGGAAGCAGATTACGTCAGAGAGTGAATGAAGGTTGCAAAGTGTTGGGGGCAGTTAAGGGAATAGTAAAAAATAGAGGGTTGGGCATGAATGTAGAGAGAGTTCTATATGAGAAAGTGATTGTACCTACTGTGATGTATGGATCGGAGTTGTGGGGAATGAAAGTGATGGAGAGACAGAAATTGAATGTGTTTGAGATGAAGTGTCTAAGGAGTATGGCTAGTGTATCTTGATTAGATAGGATTAGGAACGAAATGGTGAGGGTGAGAACGGGTGTAAGAAATGAGTTAGCAGCTAGAGTGGATATGAATGTGTTGAGATGGTTTGGCCATGTCGAGAGAATGGAAAATGGCTGTCTGCTAAAGAAGGTGATGAATGCAAGAGTTGATGGGAGAAGTACAAGAGGAAGGCCAAGGTTTGAGTGGATGGATGGAGTGAAGAAAGCTTTTGGTGATAGGAGAATAGATGTGTGAGAGGCAAGAGTGCTTGCTAGAAATAGGAATGAATGGCGAGCGATTGTGACGCAGTTCCGGTAGGCCCTGCTGCTTCCTCCGGTGCCT
>NC_090746.1:77088175-77090675 GCF_036898095.1 Palaemon carinicauda
TTCTCTTGTAGCGTTTATTATCTTATTTCCTCTCCTCTTTGAGCTATTTTTGCCTGTTGGAGCCCTTGTGGTTATAATATCATGCTATTCCAACTAGTGTTGTAGCTTAGCTGCTGCTACTACTACTATAATAATAGTAATAATAATAATAATAATAATAATAATAATAATAATAATAATGATGATGATGATGACGATAACAATAACAATAACAATAACAATAATAATGATGATTATGATGATGACACTTGCACTTGAAAGGGATAGGTCTACTAAATATGTTATGGATAAGTAGGGCCTACCTAATTTCTTGTAAATTCTATTATTATTGTATTTTGAGAGACTAATCAAACAAGTCATAATAATAATAATGATGATGATGACACTTGCACTTAAAAGGGTTAGGTCTACTACATGTAAATATGTTATGGATAAGTAGGGCCTATCTAATTTCTTGTAAATCCTAATATTATTGTATGTGAGAAACCAATCAAAGAAGTTTATGGTAGGCTTAGCAACTTATATTTCTTCCAGCTATTGTATATGTTTTAATGATTGTCAATACTTATCTTGAGCCTTCATTTAAATTTATTTTGCTTTTCTTTCATATAGCTGAATATGAATTACTTGCTTACGTGCTCAATCTGTGTTCAAATAATATCTGAGGGCTGTCAGTTAGAGGGTTGCTCATGAATGGTAGAAGCAAGGGATAGGACAATGCCCTTGAGACTAACCATATATTTATATGATAAATGCCTAAACCCCTCTCCACCTAAGTTAGGACCAGTGAGGTCCAGATAATGGCTGTTGATGACTCAGCAGGTAGACTTATAGGTTCCCCCATGCCCGTCCCTGGCGCACATGGTTGTGTTTGCAATCACTATTAGAAACTATCGAGCTTGAGTGAGTCTCAAACTCCCATCCAATGATTTGCAAGATAGAGATGTATAATAAACTACCACAACTCTGGCAATTGCTTGGTCAATGTAATTGACGGTTTGCCCCGTGCTGTGAAAAGCATAGTTGGTAGACTAATTCTAATTTGGTTTTTAAATATACTTTAATTTCCTTTGTATATAAGACTTAGTAGACTTATCTATTGTCTTATTCCGATGTATACGAAGGCTTGAGTAGATTTAAAATGTCGAGTATGTAGTTATTCCAAATCAAAGTTCTGTCAACCTATTTGTAAATATCAACAATGTTGGTTAGTTATTAACCTCATTAGAGGTCAAAATAAAGACTAGTCTATCGACACAAGGGTCCCTATTAAATAAAGGAAGACAAGCTTTATATTTATGTGTGCTTGTGTGTTAGAGCGGTGTCACACACTAGCGTAAAAATGTGTGGAATTTTTCGGAGAAGTTGGTCATACAACAAACTTCTCATCGTATAAAGCCAAACTGTGGTTGATGTCTGTATGATTAACGTGTCGCTAGCGTTGAGTGAGTGCATAGACAACGTTCGGGCAGCGTATGTCTTGCGCATTGGCCTTGGTCTTGCGTATGCTAGTGTACAGTATGTGAGGTGATATTCATTTCAGTTGGACGTAAACAGAAGTGTAATTAATGTATATTCAATCGTGCTTAAAGTCAGGCTAGCGTACGAGGATTGTTCCTTCAGTTTCCGTATAGAAGGGGTCATATTTTATGTTGCTTGATGATGGCGGGACCCACTCTTTCCAGCACTCACCAAACGTCTCAGGAAGCATCGGCAAAACGTCTTGAAGGATCTCTGGTTTCCATTCCTCAATTCAATCATAAGTTGGTGAAAATATCCAAATTGATGTCTCTTTTCTATCCATGATTTCACCCATATTTCATGTCTCCATCTTCCTATCCCTCTTCTGCTTCTTTCTTCAGCATAATGAAATGCTACCGAGAGAAGAGAAACTCAAAGTGTGTACTGAAATGATGAAGATAAGGATATGTGATGACTTTATATACCCCTAGAAATACGCTTGAAATATGCATGGGATAAGTTTCCCATATGCTAAGAACAAATTGGACACAAATTACACATACGTCAAGGATGTTGTTGACTCATTACACATGCTGTCATCTATTTGTCATACACACGTTAGTATCAAGTCCTTGATACGCTAGCTTTACGAGCACCTGGATACCACCGTATGAGAAGCACACAGGACCTATGAGTAATGTTCCTACAGTATTTCTGTAACATACTCATCGTGTGATAAATGTATGCATAGCTTAAAATTGAATCGTCACTGAAAGGTTTAGAGTAAGCACACATTTTTTTTTCGACCTTCAGCGTATCTCCTCGTACAAAAACGTATGCCAGCATACTTAAAACGTATGGTAACTTACCCTTGTCGTGTATCAGCGTATGTCAGTACATGAGCTTTTGCTATTCGCTAGTGTGTGACAGGGCCTTTAGCCTCCTACTGTGGATTGAGAAACATTGCTGGTTCACCCACTGCTGGATTTTGTCTCATTATTACCCACTACCCTTGTACCAGTTGCTCATGTTTGTTACA
>NC_090746.1:77103175-77105675 GCF_036898095.1 Palaemon carinicauda
CACTTCCTGCTATCTGCAAGAATTATTTAAGGCGTGGGGCTGTTACCCCAACACCCTGTCCAAATGGATATTGAAGGTTCATGTATGTATAGGCACCTATCTTTGTTTGTTCACCGATTAGCCCACTGTCCAGGAAAATTAAGTGATCAGATGAATATTGAATTCATGTCACAAAGCTAATATTTTTACAAACTTTAGGTTAGGTTATGTCATTCTAGATTATTCCCTTCACCAAAAACGAAGATTTTGTGAAGGATGTGTATTCACCCCTGTTGTCATTTATTTAGTTATTTGTGAGCACATTTACACAAATAATTGCACAGTACTGATTTTGACCGAACTTGGTAGTCATATAGGGTATGACCCAACGATGAATCTGTATCCTTTTAGATAAAGTAGATCACAGTACAAGTACGCAGCAGTACTTGGAAAATAATCAGTGTTAAGTAAATGGCAAATATTTAGTCTATTTTTTGTTTGTGAACTAGATTACGATAAAACTACTGAACCAATGTCAACGAAACTTGGTGAACATGTAGGGTATAACCTGAGGAGAAATCCATTAGAATTTGAAGCAAATATATCAAAATACAAGTATGCAGTGAAGTTATGAGTAAAATAAGACTGCTTGGCGTACCAAAGGCATGCCCTCTAATTGCCCCTCTACTTCGGTATTATTTCTACCACTGACGGTATGTATCCTGTATACCAAGTTAGATGAAAGTAAAGCAAATGGGAAAATAGAGAATGAAATATATAATCATAGAACTATTTTCTTAGAAGACCGTGAACACAGAGGAGAGAAGTGTATTCCGAAAGCCTGCATTACAAGGGAGTGAGCCGTGTAATACGAGAGGATTACTGATTTCCGGAAATATGTGGTAATAGCAGGACTTTTGGATCGGAATATTCTTCATAAACGTAATATAGATCTATATGCCATTTCTAGACTCGCCGTTCAACCCCGGATGTAGAATGGAGGTATCTTATTTCAATCTTAAATAAAAGCACGTAACTTTCATTGTGACCAGACAACATTACCCTCTCTTATATCAACAATATTTTTCAGTATATGGGAATGCACTAAAATATAGTTATTGATGTATTTAATCCTAAAATTTTATATTTAGATCCAACGCTGCTCTCTTATATTACCAATATTTTCAGTATATGGGTATACATTGAACATAGTTGTTACGGTGTTTTGTCAAAAAAGGTTTATTTTTTAGAACCAATACTACCCCCCTCCCCTTTTATTACCCATATTTTTCAGTAAATGGGTGCGCCCTAAAATCCAGTTGTGGTATTTTGTCCAAAGGATTTACAATTAGAGTCAATATTACCATATTTTATATTATCAATGTTTTTTCAGTTTATGGATATTCACTAAAATAAAGTTATCGCAGTGTTTTATCAAAGGTTTATGTGCATAGCTGTCTCTCTAGCATCGATGTTACCCGTTAACATTCTCACCTGCCTTTTGCATCTGTCACTAGTTTCTAAATGTGGTGTTTGGGATGTGGTTGCAAGCCTCATACCCACTAATGTCTAACGGCATTTGTAATCTTATCGTCAGTCACCCACCTATATGCAAACCAAACCTGTTGCTATTCAACTTTGCAAATTGAAAGACATTTTAACGTATTTATGCTCATATGCAAATTTCTTTCGAAGTAATGGTAATTTGCAATGCTCCCATCCAAGGCAGAAAGTCTAATGAATATTAATGGGCATTTCAAAACGTCATGAATCTTCCAATACCTTAATCTAATCGTTGGCCTCTATCTTGCATTTGAAAACATCTGCTTTTTGTCTGAATTCTGAGAGCAATCCACTCCCGTTAACCTTTGGATTAAGAGATACAAGATGATATGTGGCAGAAAGTGCATGTAAGCTCGGGGAAAGGTGGTGGGTGCATGGGCGTGGTCCGTGGGTGAGGGTTTATGGGTGTGTCTGTGGCAAGAAAGCTGAAAGCAAACAAGTCATCTTCTGTTTGTCTACTTGACCAAGTAAGTTCAAATGGGCGTGTTTCTTGTAAGTAGGAGTTTGATCATCTCCTCCTTAGACATTGCGGCTTAGGCGTTCAAAATTCGGGCGTGGCTTCATCTCTCTCTCTCTCTCTCTCTCTCTCTCTCTCTCTCTCTCTCTCTCTCTCTCCCTTGCAGGTCAGAACTGCCCTAGCAGAGTTCAAATGATGTTGAACCCGAGTTCAAAATGCCTGGGCTGTTTATCAATGTTGGTTTTAAAAGGGTAGAGGAAGAGAGATGCAGGTGTCTTTAAGCACAAAGGAAGCCTAGTTTGTTTTTGTCTCGGGAGATAGGAGAAGAACAAGAAAGGTTACTATTTATTCAAAACTTTTATTTATTCTCATTCTATTGTCTAGGGGGTGAGGGGGTGGGGGAGCTAAGGACAGGAGAGGAAAGAGGTGACCCTTGGCATGTATTGACTTTAAGAAAGTTTATTTGTCCTATTTTTTTTGTTAACCATTCGAAAATATGGG
>NC_090746.1:77108410-77110910 GCF_036898095.1 Palaemon carinicauda
AGAGCAAGTCAACACTAAGCAATAGAGAAGCGCAGAGTTCACAGAATGTTGGCCTGGTTGGATTTCTAAAGATATGCTAAATGTGAGCAGTATATAGCAGGTCTATTTCAGTTCCAATGAAGGGTCTAATTTCAACAAACAGGAAGGTTCTGAATTCAAAGTTTCTGTTATGAGAGGGAATACATTCATGAAATTTATAAAGTCGGACCAGTCGCTTGAGATACAAGAAACAATATGAAGTATGTTGGGTAGCGATAGATTAAGAGTTCATTGGATAAATATATGGATTAAAAAAAAAACACACATACAGATACATGTGAATAGACGAACACGCGCACGTACACACATAAACATAACAACGCACATGGACACACACACACACACACACACACACACATATATATATATATATATATATATATATATATATATATATATATATATATATATATATACATATATATAACAACAACAACAATAACAATTGCAGATGTTCCAATCCACTGCAGGATGAAGGCCTCAAAAATGTCAAATTATATCTGGGAATTAGCCAGTTTTTATCATCACGCTGGCCACTGCGGATTGACGATGGTGAATGATGGTGTATGATCGCGTGTAGCAAACTAACCTAGTATGGGTGGCCCTGACTAGTACATCTTCAATGATCATGGAAATACGCAAACACCTTCACCACGTTATGGTATCCCTATTCAGAAAGTATATATATATATATATATATATATATATATATATATATATATATATATATATATATATATATATATATATATATATATATACTGTATATTGTGCCATCCTTTTAACTGCTATTTTTTAACTCACATCACGGATTTGGTGTTGATTAAAATGGTTAAATATAGTTAATACTAATATGAAAACCACTTGAAGGTAAGTTACTGGACATATGTTTGATTTAGCAATTCAATTTCCCGATACTATTCTATTATTAAATTTATGAATAATTTCTCGTTCTAAAACGAGATGTTTATATTTCAGCGCATTGATTGATTGAAATCGCCCCATATCTCTCTCTCTCTCTCTCTCTCTCTCTCTCTCTCTCTCTCTCTCTCTCTCTCTCTCTCTCTCTCTCTCATATAACATTTTGGTCGCTTGGCAACTATGAGACACCATATATCATTGTATACAGCAACTGCGATAACCTTAGCAGTAAGCGGGAACAAATAAATTTAAAAGAAAATCTAAATGCCCCAAAATACTTTTTTATATAGATATTCAATATTTTTTTTTCTTTTTTTTTTAATATTTCCATTTGGATATGCTTAACATAGGCTAATATTTTTTTCTTAGCATCAAAATTACTTCAATTCAACCATTGGAAAATGGACTTTCTTTAAGAAGCATTGTGTGGGGAAAAACACCAGCGTTTGAAGAATGCTAAATAAGAGAGAAAATGGATGAGAGGTATTCTCCTATTACATTTCAGACCAGAGAGAGTAGTCTGAAATATAATATTCTGTATTCTTCTTTTAGGTAATAACAGTTGATAAAAACATTCACAAGCTATTACTGGATCCTATCTGCAAGTGGTAGTAAGTAAGAGACTAATAATGTGTGAAGTTCTGTACCATTAACCTGTCTTACTTCACAATGGTTGCGTAACCCGGGACCATAGCAACAATGACTCCTTTTTAGGACGGCAGCAGAGAGACTTTTCTCCAAATTAGCTCAAGTAATATTCCCCTCTCTCTCTCTCTCTCTCTCTCTCTCTCTCTCTCTCTCTCTCTCTCTCTCTCTCTCTCTCTCTCTCTCTCAAGTACTTCAATGTGATATGGTACCCACACTACCAAAAGGATATTGCGCAAATAGAGAGTATACAAAGGTCCTATACTGCTTGAATAGAAGAAGTTAAGGACCTTGACTACTGAGAAAGACTGCAATTTTAAAAACTATACAGTCTAGAAAGGAGAAGAGAACGCTACATGATAATACAAGCATGGAAGCAAATAGAAGGAATTAATGAAAACATCATGGAGCTAAAAGTATCAGAAAGAGCAAGCCGAGGTAGATTAATAGTGCCAAAAAATATACCAGGTAAACTAAGAAAGGCACACAGGACATTAATCCACTACGCACCAGCATCGATAATGCAGCAACTATTTAATGTGCTGCCAGCTCATCTAAGAAACATATCATGAGTGAGCGTAGATGTGTTTAAGAATAAGCTCGATAAATACCAAAGATGCATGCCAGACCATCCAAGACTGGAGATGCAAAATACACCGGAAGATGCATTAGCAACTCTCTGGTGGATATACGAGGTGCCTCACACTGAGTGACCTGGGGGAACCCAAACAAAACAAAAAATAAGGTAAGGCTCTCTATCTCTCTCTCTCAACCAGGTTTTGTTTTTACCTTAATATCTCAGATGAAGGCAGAACTTCAAATAAAATTACTATTTTTACATTAAAGCTCTTTTTTTATGACTACAATTAATTTAAATAACCATAAAATGTGTAAT
>NC_090746.1:77118410-77135910 GCF_036898095.1 Palaemon carinicauda
ACAAAATCTCAAGGCAACTGGACATGACAAGTTCACAAGAAAGACAAAATCACAGAGGAAAAACCAGACTTGAATTTTCATGTTCGTTTTAGTGCGAGGGAAGAGCGAAGATACAACCATAATATATAAAAAAGGAATTATGTACAATTGTGTGAAACACGGTTGGTACATGGCTCCCCCCCTAAAAATGACATACTATATATGTTAAATAGGGCGCCCTGATCTAGAGAGGCGAACTGTAGGCGGGTCATCTGGCAGAAGATAAGCAGGTTTTAGATGATCAATGGAGACCCAGTCTTCTTTGCCCCGAGTATTTAGGAGGAATGCTTTTGGACTGCGTCGGATCACAAGGTAAGGTCCCGTGTAAGGGGGCGTTAACGGTGGCTTGCTGGTGTCGTTGAGCAGGAAGACGTTCCTTGCAGAGTGCAAGTCCGTTGGTATGTGATGCTTCGCTGGGGGCTTGTAAGTCTGGCGGCACGGAGTAAATTTTCCCACGACGTGACGTATGCGCTCGAGATCGTCGGAGGAGGTTATAGAAGGAAAAAACTCGGCAGGGACGACCAACGGGTCGCCATACACCATTTCGGCTGCCGAGACGTCGAGGGCGTCTTATAGGAGTGGTCCTTAGTCCAAGGAGGACCCAGGGAAGCTGAGTAAACCAGTTGCAATCCTTGCAGCAGGACATCAAAGCTGCTTTGAGGGTGCAATGAAAACGTTCAACCATTCCATTGGCAGCGTGGTTGTAGGCCGTTGTGTGATGTAGGGTGATGCCCAGGAGATTCGCTAATGACGTCCATAATTGAGAGGTGAAAGTGGTTCCCCTGTCAGAAGTAATATGCTCAGGGATACCGAATCTTGAAATCCATCCAGAGAGTAAGGCAGATGTACATGAGGCAGACGTTGCAGTTTCCATGGGAATGGCTTCAGGCCAACGAGTGGAGCGGTCGATGATGGTAAACAGGTAACGATGTCCTTGTGATGTGGGTAGGGGGCCTACAACGTCGACGTGAATGTCTGAGGTTGAGGAAAGGTGCCCACTCCTGAATCCGTGTGTCGATGTACTTTGGAAGTTTGGCAAGAAGTACAGGCACGGACCCAATCCTTAGCATCCTTAGAACTGCCGTGCCAAATGAACTTTGCCTTCAGCAGCTATGAAGTAGAATGGCACGAGGGATGTGAAAGGCCATGGATGAAATTAAACACCTGTCGGCACATGGGAGCAGGAATCCAAGGTCGCGGTCTACCAGTACTGACGTCACAGAGGAGGGTGGTGTTGGAGTTTTCGAGGGGAAAATCATCCCAACGGAGGGACGTGCAGGATGTCCTACAAGCTTGATACTCTGGATCCTCTCGTTGGGCTTCAGCCAGGGCGTTGTAATCCAATCCCAGTTGAACGGCAGCCAACGTGTTTCTTGACAGGGCCTCGGCAACGGGATTCATTTTCCCAGGGACGTATTGGAGGGTGCAATTGTATTCAGCCACGGCGGAGAGATGTCGGCGTTGACGGGCGGACCAGGCGTCAGACTGTCGAGTGAAGGCGTGCACCAGAGGCATGTGGTCTGTGCGAATGACGAAGGGCGTACTTTCTAAGAAATGGCGAAAGTGACGGACAGCCAGGTGCACCGCCAGCAATTCTCGATCGAAGGTAGAATAACCCGATTCTGCCTTGGACAGTTTTCTGCTGAAGAAGGCCAATGGGCGGGGCGAGCCTTTGACCACCTGCTCGAGTACTGCACCAATAGCGACGTCGCTGGCATCGGTGGAGAGAAGGAGAGGGGCATGTGGGACAGGAAAAGTGAGAGCCGCAGCAGTTGATAGGGCCTTCTTTGCATTGCAGAAGGCCACTTCTTGAAGGGGACCCCACTTCAAGTCCTTTGGCTTGCCTTGAGGGAGGCGTAGAGGGGAGCAAGAGTGGCGGCAATGGCTGGCAGAAAGCGGTGATAATAGTTGATCATGCCCAAGAATTCCTGCAGAGCTTTGACGGTCGAGGGCGTGGGGAAATTCTGAACGGCTGCTACCTTCTCAGGGAGGGGATGGACTCCTTCAGGAGTGATACGGTGCCCTAAGAACGACACTTCGTTGGCACCAAAGGTACACTTGTCGTACCGGACTACAAGGCCGTTTTGTTGCAGGCGGTCGAGCACGATGCGCAGGTGACGGAGGTGTTCCTTTTTTGAGGAGGAGAACACAAGTATGTCGTCCACATAACATACACAGAAAGGGAGGTCCCCTAAGATGCCATCCATGAGACGTTGAAACGTTGCCCCAGCATTACGAAGGCCAAAACAGGAGTAATTGAAAGTGTATGTGCCAAACGGAGTGGTGATGGCGGTCTTGGGGATGTCTTCTGGGTTCATAGGCACCTGATAATACCCCTTCAGGAGGTCGAGCGTAGAGAAAACCTTTGCTTTGTGCAGGTAGGAGGTTACATCGGCAATATTTGGGAGGGGGTAGTTATCCGATTCTGTTTGCATGTTCAGGCGCCTGTAATCCCCGCACGGACGGAGGGAGACGTCTTTCTTCAGAACGATGTGTAAGGGTGACGACCATGGGCTTGAGGCCTTTTGGCAAAGGCCCATTTTCTCCATTTCGGCGAACGTCTGTTTGGCGGCTGCCAATCGTTCCGGTGCCAGACGTCTGAATTTTGCGAAGACTGGGGGTCCCGTCGTCTTGATATGGTGATAAATACCGTGCTTAGCAGGAACCGTGGGCGTTTGGCGAAGTTCTGGACGGAAAACTTCCGGGTACGACGTGAGGAGGTGGGCGTAGGCATCCGTGGGTGTGCTGATGTGGAGAGCGAGGTTAGAGGGGGCGGGTTGAAGAGGTGTCGACAAGTACGAGTCCGCGTTGACCAATCGTTGGTGGGCGACATCGACCAGAAGGTGGAAATGAGAGAGGAAATCCGCACCGAGGATTGGCATTGTGACGTCAGCAACGAGAAACTTCCAATTGAATTTACTGTTTCCGAACGATAATGTGAGGCTCTCGTAACCGTAGGTGGGTATCGCAGATCCGTTGGCAGCTACCAAGCGGACGTCGTCAGATGTAGACAGACTACGTTGTGCCTTGAAGAGTTTCCTTGGCAAAAGAGAACGACAAGCACCCATGTCTACCAAAAATCGCACGCCCGTTCCTGCATCCGGTAAAAAAAAAAAGATTAGAAACATGGGAGGCCACCGCCACAAGCGATGGCCTACTTACTCGTTTTTTGGCCACTGACAATCTTTGGCACATTTCTTCGCGGTTGCCCCGAATCTGAAGTGGTAGTAGCAAAACTGCGGTGGATGGGAGGTAGTAAGTGGCTGTAGAAGTCGTTCGTTGGGGCGCGAGCGATTGGTGGGTGGTGGGCGGCTTTGTCGCCGCTTCGGCACGTCACGGGGTAGGCGTGTATGTCCTACCGCATTCATGTCAGATTCGGTGTACGTTGAATAGGCATCCTCGTCGTCAGGGGTGGAGGCGTTGATGGAGGTCTTGAAGTGGCTGTCCATAAGGGCGTCGGCTTTGGTCATCAAGTCCTTTATGGGTAAACTATCGACATCGGGTATGGCAGCGCGCACAGGTTCAGGTAAACGGCGTATCCAAAGGGCACGGAGTAGGTTCACCTCACGAGAAGAGCCGTCTGCGGCAGGTTGAAGGCGAGCGATACTGGTCATTTCCCTGAGGGCAAGTGAAGCCCTTTGGTCCCCCAACGGTTGATGCGAGAGCTGAAAAAGCTTTGCTATACGGGCTGCTGGCGACGGCGAGTACTGCTGCAGAAGGTATGATTTGAGGTCGTCATACGCTATTTGGGTGTCTCCTTGTTCACAAAGCCAGTCGGATATTTCTGGGAAGGTGTCCTCGGGTATCGCCGCGAGAACATAATCCGCTTTGGTGGTTGAGCGAGTCACGCCCCTTATACGAAACTGGACTTCTGTGCGCTGAAACCAAGCAAACGCCTCTCCGCTGGCAAACGATGAAAGTTTGAATGGAGCGGCCGTAGCGCCAACTGCCGTAGAGTCCGTCATAGTACCAATGATGGAGGGGCGAGGGGGTGGGGGTGGAAGGCGGTGGAAGCGAGTCGACTTCCGGGGTCACCAATGTGACGGGCCGAGAGAGGAGTTGTGAAATCAAAGGCAGATTGGAAACGACTGAGTTATATAGTTGTGGAACACTCTCCTTATATACAAAACCTCAAGGCAACAGGACATGACAAGTTCACAAGACAGACAATATCACAAGAGGAAAAACCAGACTTGAATTTTCATGTTCGTTTTAGTGCGAGGGAAGAGCGAAGATACAACCATAGTATATAATAAAGGAATTATGTACAATTGTGTGAAACACGGTTGGTACAACCCTTTTCAAAAAGAAAGATAAAAACAAGTATACATGTGTAAGAGTGGCAAATGGAAGAGTAATAGAAAGGGCATTAATGGATTATGTGTTCATAACTAAAAGAATGTTTGGACGATTGAAAGACGGGCACCTTTTTAGGGGTATGACTAACGGTATGTCTGATCATTTTTTGGTGGAGGGAAAATTAGTTGTAGAAAAAGAGTGGGGGAATAGAGTAGGTGGATGTAAAAGGGAGCTAGTGAGGGTTGAAGAGCTAATAAAACCGGGGGTAAAATGTAAATATCATGAAAGGTTGAAAATGGCATATGACGAAGTGAAAGTAAGAGAAACTGGTAATTTAGAGGAGGAGTGAAAGTTAGTAAAGGAAACTTTGATGGGATTGCATGTGATGTGTGTGGCAAGAAGGTTGTTGAAGGCAGTATGAGGAAGGGTAGTGAATGGTGGAATGAAGGAGTGAAGGTGAAAGTGGAAGAGAAAAAGAGGGCTTTTGAAAAAGGGCTGCTGAGTAATAGTGTAGAGAAGTATGAAAAAAAATGGAGACAAAAATATGAAAGTAAAGTGCCAGGTAAGTAAGGCAAAGAGGGCAGTTGACCCAAGGTGGGGTCAGGGATTAGGTCATTCATATGAAGAGAATAAGAAGAAGTTTTGGAAAGAAGTGAAGAGAGTAAGGAAGGCTGGCTCAAGAATTGAAGAGACTGAAAGATGGAAAGAGAAGGTTGTTAAAAGGAGAGGAGGCAAAGGAAAGGTGAGCGGAATATTATGAAAGTTTACTGAATGTTAAGGGTAATAAGGAGGCAGATATAATTGCTGTTGCAGGTGTTTAGGTGCCGATGATGGGAGATGAGAATGAGAGAGAGATTACAATAGAGGAAGTAAAGAGAACACTAGATGAAACGAGAGTAGGAAAAGCATCTGGTATGTATGGTGTGAGACCTGAGATGTTGAAGGAAGTGGGTGTGACTGTACTTGAATGGTTGATGAGATTGTTTAAAATGTGTTTTGTATGGTTAATGGTACTGGTAGATTGGTTTTGTGCATGTACTGTACCACTATATAAAGGTAAGGGAGATGTCTATGAGTGTTGTAATTTAAGAGGTATTAGTTTGTTGAGGGTAGTTGGAAAAGTGTATGGTAGAGTAATGATTAATAGGATTAAGGATAAAACAGAAAATACAATCTCAGAAGTACAGGGTGGTTTTAGAGGAGGTAGGGGTTGTATGAATCAGATTTTTACAGTTAGGCAGATATGCAAAAAATATTTAACAAAAGGTAAGGAGGTGTATGTTGTGTTTATGGAGCTAGAGAAAGTGTATAATAGAGTTGATAAGGAAGCAATGTGGAATGTAATGAGGTTATATGGAGTTGGTGGAAGGTTCTTGCAAGCAGTGAAAAGTTTCTACAAAGGTAGTAAAGCATGTGATAAGATAGGAAATAAAGTGAGCGATTGGCTTACGGTGAGAGTGGGGCTGAAACAGGGATGTGTGATGTCGCCATGGCTGTTTAACTTGTATGTTTATAGAGTGCTGAGAGACGCGAATGCTCAAGTGTCTGGACGAGCATTGAAACTGGTAGACGAGAATGACCATGAATTGGAGGTAAAACAGTTTTTGTTTGTGGATGATACTGTACTGGTAGCAGACGCGGAAGAGAAGCTTGGCCGATTAGTGACAGAATTTGGAAGGGTGTGTGAGAGAAGGAAGTTGAGAGTTAATGTGGGTAAGAGTAAGGTTATGAGATGTACGAGAAGGGAGGGTGGTGAAAGGTTGAAAGTCATGTTGAATGAAGAGTTACTTTAGAAGGTGGGTCAGTTTAAGTACTTGGGGTCTGTTGTTGCAGCAAATGGTGGAGTGGAAGCAGATGTACGTCAGAGAGTGAATGAAGGGATGAATGTAAAGAGAGTTCTGTATAAAAAATTGATTGTACCAACTGTGATGTATGGATCGGAGTTGTGGGGAATGAAAGTGACGGAGAGACAGAAATTGAATGTGTTTGAGATGAAGTGTCTAAGGAGTAGGGCTGGCGTATCTCGAGTAGATAGGGTTAGGAACGAAGTGGTGAAAGTGAGAACGGGTGTAAGAAATAAGTTAGCAGCTAGAGAGGACATGAATGTGTTGAGGTGGTTTGGCCATGTTAAGAGAATGGAAAATGGCTGTCAACTAAAGAAGGTGATAAATGCAAGAGTTGATGGGAGAAGTTCAAGAGGAAGGCCAAGGTTTGGGTAGATTGATAGAAGGAAGATAGCTCTGGGTGATAGGAGGATAGATGTGAGAAAGGAAATAGAGCGTGCTAGAAATAGGAATGAATGGCGAGCGATTGTGACGCAGTTCTGGTAGTCCTGCTGCTTCCCCCTGTGCCTTAGATGACCGTGGAGGTAGCAGCAGTAGGGGATTCAGCATTATGAAGCTTCATCTGTGGTGTATAACGGGGGAGGGTGGCCTGTAGCACCCTAGCAATAACATCCGAACTCGGTTGAGTCCCTTGTCAGGCTGGGAGGAACGTAGAGAGGAGAGGTTCCCTATTTTGGTTTGTTTGTTTGATGTCGGATAATCCCCCAAAATTGGGGGAAGTGCCTTGGTATATGTATTTATATATATTTATATATAAATAATAAATATTTTTTTTTTTCTGTTACACTGGATGGGAACGAAATATCAACCTTCTAGAATACCAGGAAAGTCGTATAGGTAACAATTTTTGCCCATTTCCTTTAATTGACCAATATCTGGTATTTGAGGCCAAATCTCTGGTAGCCCCGGAGATAGGTACCCTTTGTACTAAAACGCTGAATTACTACACACACATACATAGATAAATATATATATATATATATATATATATATATATATATATATATATATATATATATATATATATATATATATATATATATATATGTATATATATATATATATATATATATATATATATATATATATATATATATATATATATATATATGTGTGTGTGTGTGTGTGTGTGTGTGTGTGTGTGTGTATGTTTGTGTATGTGTGTGTATGTGTGTGTGCTTCAAATATAACAGAGACGCATGTTTATTAACAATGAAAGTATATGTGTTTTCTTATATACACTATTTTCACGGGTATGTGCGTGTTTCTGGGCTATTCAGAGTTTCAATTAGTACAAACAAAGCGTATCAGTGATATATTACATTAGAATACATAAAAAGAGGCCGGAAATATCTGCAATGCATGCAAGGCTTCGTGAGGGATCAAGTTGCAGGTTGCATCAATCTCCATGTATAGATGTCGAACTGCAAAAATCCCACCTGTCGTGTCTCAATGCTTTCATCACTGACCTATTTTTTATTCACATCTATTCCTCTCGTTTTGTTTCTCTACAGACGGCCCTTCTCTATATATCATTATAAGAATAATTTCATGTATACACACACCCACTTGCTCACATACACATACACTTTTGGCCAAATCTCTGGCAGCCTTGAAATAGGCACCGTAAGTACTAAAGCAATCAGCCACTATACATATATATATATATATATATATATATATATATATATATATATATATATATATATATATATATATATATATATATATTTATATATATATATATATATATATATATATATATATATATATATATATATATATATATATATATATATATATATATATATATGTGTGTGTGTGTGTGTGTGAGTGTGTGTGTGTGTGTGTGTATGCGTGTGTGTATTCAAGTGCTTCGCAAGGGCCCCCGCCCCGAAAAAAAACCCAATATCTTCTCCTTTCTTAGGGGTATTGCGTAAGATCCTATATTAACAGATGAAAAAAAAAAGGTAAACCATAGACTTTTTTAAAAGTTAAAGTTTCTCAGCAACCACAAGGAGTTAAGAGGTGATTTTGGGCTCGTTGGAGAGGTCTCGTGGCTCCATGACGTGTAGGGGTTTTGGTGACGGGTGTATCTCTTCCTATAAGAGGCAGGGATCCGTAAATAAGGGGCATGCATAGTTCAGAAGTTACAAGGAGTAATGAGGTGTTCTTGGTCTCGCTGGAAAGTTCTCGATGAATAAACTACGCCAAGGTATAAGGGGTAAGGACGCAAAGTCGCGAAAATGAGAGGTATGCGTATCTCAGCAACCACAAGGATTAAAGAGTTGTTCTTGGTCTCGTTGGAAAGTTCCTAAGGTCCTAAGTATGATGGTGGAGGAGATGAGTGCACTACATTAAGGTATAAGGGACAAGGCATGAAGATAACGGGTATGCGCATTTCAGGAATCACAAACAATTAACATGTGTGCTTGGACTCGCTGGAAAGGTCTCGAGGTCCTGTGCTTGGAAATGAGGCAGATGAGTGAACTACACCAAGGTATAATGGGTAGGAAAGTGAAGTCACGAAAATAAGGGGTATGTGTATCTCAGCAACCACAAGGAGTAAAGAGGTGTTCTTTGGCTCGTTGGAAAGGTCCCAAGGTCCCAAGATCCCATGTATGGCGGTGGAAGAGATGAGTGCACTAGGTCAAGATATAAAGGACAGGACGTGAAAATAAGTAGTATGCGCATCTAAGGAACCACAGACAATTAAGAGGTGAGTTTGAGCTCGTTGGAAAGGGCTAAAAAGGCTTGTTGTATATAGAACCCGACACTACTCTTTACCACCTTTTCGGAGCGGTGATCCCTAAACAGCGTTTTGGGTGACACACACTCACACACACACACACACACACACACACATATATATATATATATATATATATATATATATATATATATATATATATATATATATATATATATATACATTTATATATATATATATATATATATATATATATATATATATATATATATATATATATATATATAGCGGTAGAGTAATGTAATGATTTAATAAGTAATATTATTTATTGTACTTTTCATATCACTGTCAAGGGAAAATATAAAAAAGAACGTAGTCAACAAATCAAAAGTTTAGTTCAATACATATATAAATGACACATTAATTTTCCTAAATGAATTGGTCTTAAGAACGAAAGGAAGTAAATACGATCCCCTGAGATAATATCAAAACCACTTTAAGAAAATCTTATTCCAGACTCTAATAACTTTTAGATTTCGGGAATTAAATTAAATTTGCATTTCTATGAATTTGTTTACTTGAAGTGAGCTCTAAGAACTTGCAGTCTCAGGGGATTGATTTTTGTCTAATTCATATATCTTCTATCTACTAATGCATGCACTAAGGATATATAAATTCCCCAAAATGTTATTCATTTATGTTCCCAAAGGTAGTCGGGTTTCCATGCCATCATTATGACTCTAGACCTGTCTATCAGTCAATTAATCTATGTTTTATGCCATCATTATTTCTATCTATCTATCTATCTGTTTCCGTATTTATCTATCATGATATCTGCCTATAGATCTATTTACGAAAAATCTAATCAAATATGTAATCAACCCCAAAACATTACATATAAATGTCTTCATAGTGAATAAACATATATCTATTTTAAGGTCCTTTAAATGATGCAATTACCCAATGATCTAAATTGCACTTACCTGTAGTGTCAATTAATTCACATCTTCATTAATTTTGCCAATCTCTTTCTACAATAAAAATGTCTAAGATATGATGAAGTAGGTCATTGTTTATATCATAATCTCCAGAATTGTTTTGTTTTTTCAGCATTGACGTATTACAGCCGTTAACAACGAATGGTGATGAAACAAAGCCAGCAAAAATCTCATGGAAACTATTTACGGCCGCCGTTGTTTATTTGCCTGCACTGCAGATGCATATGTTCATTTGCTTTTACGACTTTCTATCACGGGACTCAATTTGATTTAGAGTTCTTAATGAACTAAAAGTGTGTAGGTTGGATATGTGTGTACATTATTATGGTAAATAATAATAATAATAATAATAATAATAATAATAATAATAATAATAATAAGAAGAAGAAGAAGAAGAAGAAGAAGAAGAAAAAGTTTGAGATAGCCGCATGGAAACGTCTTAGAATTGTGTTTCAGAAGTATGACCTCATCTTAAGCTTGATATTTTACAGTATCGTCCTTAACTTGACTGTGCATACGAGCAAAGCTCGCCTGCTGAGTCATTGGCGTGCGCGCGCACACACACACACACACACACACACACACACACAAAACACACAATTTGTTACGTCTCAGAATAAAGTAGCCAAATTATAGTAGAAATATGATTTTTGATAATCTGGGGTAATTTTAATCAAATAATTTCTTCTCATCTTTCCAAATAAAATCTCACATAAGTACACACACAAGTGCGCACACACACGCACACACAAACACACACACATACATATATATGTGTGTGTGTGTGTGAATCTTATGTTAGGACACTTGAAGAGATCTATAAGAGAAGTACAGCCCTCTGAAAACAATGTAAAGATAGTGAGAATCTCACAGTTGGGAAAGAAATTAGACTAGGGGACACCCTCTAATAAATCATTCACAGCATGCCTAGAAAGCGTTTTTAAGAATTTCGATTGGGAAATTAGAGGAATTAATATTAATGGGGAATACATTATCAACTTAAGATTTGCTGATGACATACTTGCGCTTAGTGAATCAAGGGAGGAATTACAAAAGCTGATAGAAGATTTGAACAGTGAAAGCAAAAATGTAAGACTGAAAAGAATTATGCATAAAACTGGAATAACGTTCAACGAAAATACACAAAGACAACACATATGGGTAACGGACAAGCATCTACAGATTGTTAATGAATATAAATACTTAGGATAGATAGGTAGGTAGTAGGGTGGCCATGTAACCAGGCACCCGGTGAAATACTACCGCGAGAGAGTTATTGGGTCCTTTGACTGGCCAGGCAGTACGACCTCGGATCCCTTTCCCTTGTTATGGCTCATTTTTTGTTTACCTACTCACACTGAATAGTTTGGCCTATTCTTTCCACATTCTCCTCGGTCCTCATACACCTGCCAACACTGAGATTATCATACAATTCTTCTTCGCTCAAGGGGTTAGCTACTGCAATGTCATTGTTCAGTGGCTACTTTCCTCTCGGTAAGGGTAGTAAATTAGAGAAACTTTACTTATGGTAAGCAATTCTTCTAGAAGGCGGACACTCCAAAATCAAACCATTATTCTCTAGTCATGGGTAGTGCCATAGTCTCTGTACCAAGGTCTTTCACTATCTTGGGTAAGAGTTCTCTTGCTTAAGGGTACACCCAGGCCCAAAATACTATCTAATTTCTATTCCTTTTGTTTTTTATATTTCTGTACTCTATACTGTATATGAAATATCTTTTGCAATGTTTTTACTGTTCTTAAAATATTCTATTTTAATTGTTCATTACTTCTCTTGTAGTGAATTCCTTTTCTTATTTCCTTCCCTCACTGGGCTATTTTTCCCGGTTGAAGCCCTTTGGCTTATAGCATCCTGCTTTTCAAATTAGGGTTGCAGCTTAGGTTGTAATGCTATTACGTCTTGCTAAGTGTTTCCCCATGACACGAGACCGGAATTAAAAAGAGAGAAAAAAAAATAAGAATGGCATGGAGAGCATTTTACAAACAAAATGAGGTTGTGAAAAGTAAAATGCCACTTCCTCTATAAAGAAAAGTATTTAATGATATGGTCTTACCAGTGTTAACATATGCATCAGAAACTTAGAACCTTACTAAAAACTTAGAACAAAAGCTAGTTACAGTTCAAAGAGCTACGGAAAGAATAATGATAGGATTAACGCTGGGAGATAGAAAAAGAGCAACATGGATACGAGAGTAAAGCAAAATAGAGGATATTCTAACATCTAAGAAAAATTGGATGTTGGCAAGGCAGGACAGATAATGAGAATGACAGATAATAGATGGACATTAGGAACAACAGATTGGGTCCGTAGTGATTGTAAAAGAAGCAGGGAAGGACTAGAAGACGATGAATTGACGAACTAAGAAAGTTTGCGGGTGTAGACTGGCGCAAAAAGGCCATATACAGACATAAGTAGAAAGAAATGTCTGAGGCCTTTGTTCTGCAGTGGACTAGTAACGTTGATGATGACAATGGCACATATACTTATGTATGTATGTAAATATATTTACATATACTTAAATATATATGTAAATATGTATATACACACATGAAATTATGTATATAAAATACATACTGAATGGTATATATATATATATATATATATATATATATATATATATATATATATATATATATATATATATATATATGTGTGTGTGTGTGTGTGTGTGTGTGTGTATGTAATTATAGAGAGAGAGAGAGAGAGAGAGAGAGAGAGAGAGAGAGAGAGAGAGAGAGAGAGAGAGAGAGAGAGGGGGGGGATATAAATAGACCTCACGTCCTAGGCCACCCCTGCCCCCAGTCCAACCGATTAACTCGTTCTTCATTCAAAAGAAACGAAATGATATGAAATTTTATGATGCAAGGCACGCAATATTTTCAACTTCTTCAACTATCTGGAATAACTTCCAGTGGTATGGCATAAAATATTCATGTCTTAAATAGGTTTTCTGGGTCCAAAACCTTATCCAAAATATTTTCTTTTAATTTTCACAGAAAAAATATCCAAATGACGTTAATTCTGAACCGCCTCTTTATTCATGTTCCTGAAGACCATTCATTTAAATTCTGAGTCATTTCTGAACACAGACTGTCTCTTTTAAAAAGTGAAAAAGGAAATATAACTTACTGGAGTTCGTTACCAAACAATACATCAATATTTGGTTTTAGATGAAGCATGTCTTTTGCCTGCAAGGTATCTTATCCGCCAGAAAATTCCATAAATATTTCCTGTTATTGAAAATGCATAAGTGACCTGACATGAAAAAGGTTCATTTCACTTCAGATTCATTACCTGCATAAGACAGCTGGTCATATCTCCTGAGGAATGCAACGGCTGGGAAGGTAGGGTGTTGTCCATAGTTTTATTTTTATTACATTAGCAAAAGCAAGAAGAGCTCTTGACACGTCATATTGTTTGCATTATTTGAAAATCGGCTTCGCAAAAAGACATCGATGTAATGTTATTCGAACGGTAAACAAATCCAATAATGTATATATGTTATATATGAACATACGGTACTTACAATTATACAAAGAAGACTTTTCGCAAGTCTCCAACATATATTTTCATTCATTCTTATTTAACAGTCGATGAGGCATGATGGAAAACGTACAAGCACGCACACACTTAGGTCTTTTTATGGTCTATCTGTGCCAGTTTAAGCTGGCAAACTTTCTTAGTTCGTCAATACAGCGTTTTCTCTTCCTTCCCCTGCTACTTTTACAATCTCTAGGGATCCATTCTGTTATTCTTAATGTCCATATATTGTCTATCATTCTCATTATAAGCCACTACCCAGGTCTATTTATTTTCTTTACATTTAGACTATCCTCTACTTTAGTTTGCTGTCCTTAGTACGTATATTTATCAACAATCTCTAGAGGCTGGTTCATACCTCTGTATTTGTTGTCTGCATTTTCATTGAACATTATCTTAGTTTTACTCATATGCATTTCAATCCTATATTTCTGTTTTGTCTATTTAAATCTCCCATCATCCTTTATAATTCCTCCCATGATTCACTAAACTTAACTGTGTCATCTACAAGTATTAAGTTGTTGACGTATTCCCCATTAATAGTAATTACTACATTTTCACAATCAGAATTCTTAGAAACTTCTAGGTATGTTGTAAATAATTTAGAAGTGATAGGGTCTCCCTGCCTGACTTCTTTCTCAATCGGAATTTTCTCACTATCATTATGTAGTTTTAGGATTTCTGTACTTGTATAAATATCTGAAAGCGTTCTAAAATAACATTCATCTATTTCCTGTTTTTGAAAGGCTTTCGTTACAGCTGATGTTTTAATATAATCAAGAACTTTCTTATAGTCTATAAATGCCTTTACACAGTGGTTTGTCATACTCTGTTGACTTTTCCATTAGTTGGTTAATTACAAGGATAGGTCACTTGCTGAATACCCACCTCTAAAACCTGCCTTCCCTCATGGTTGATTAAAGCCTAACCATCTTTCTATTCGGCCTAATATGATCTTCCTTAATATTTTATATATTACGCAGAATAAAGTTATTGAGGGGTATTTTTTCAGGTCATTTGTGTCTCCTTTTTATGAATTAATATAATGATAAAGTTTTTCCAAGTTATGGTATAAAGGATTCTTGCAGACATTTGGTGTAGAGTTCAGACAAATTTACTACTATGAATTCTCCTCCATCTATTATTAATTCAATTGTTAGCCATCTTCGGTTGCCTTACTTCTTTTCATGCCTTTTAATGCTTTCTTTAAATCTCCTATTCTAAAGTTTTGTACAGGCTCAGGTGTTTCATTATGTCTATTTGTGAAGATATTTCTTATATCACTATTGTATAGCATTGTATAGAAATCCTCTGCAATTATCATTCCACCTCTATTGTGGATCTTTAGTGTGTCGCCCTGTTCCAAGTTTTCTTTTCATCAATTTGATGCTTCTTCCTTTCTTTAGTGTTTCCTCAATTTTGGTCTGATTATGTTTAAGAATATCTTTGGGATATTAGTTTGTTTATTGTTTTGGATAGTTCTGTTAATTCTATTTCATGTCTCTTGGATTTTACTGTTATTTCCAATCTTTTCCTTAATCTTGTTTAGGAACTCTTCCACCTAACACTTGTGCTGATTCTAATACAAATTTTCTAAAATTACTGTTCATTTCTTCTTTACTTGCTTCAATTTTATCCTGTAGCTAGGAGTACCTATTTTATATTGCTAAACTAAACTCATCAGATTTATCTCTTATTACAGTAGTGTTTATTTTTTCTAAAATTAATATTTCTCTCTTGTTCCTTAGACCTAATAAAATTTTGCTTCTCACAGTCCTATGATCGATTAACTTTAAGTTGTTTAACACTGTTATATCTTTATTTAAACTTACATTTTCACTGAGAATGAAATCTACTAATTTTTCGTATCTCCATTTGGGCTTCGCCATGCCCATTTTCTGATCCTTTCTAAAAAAGGTGTTAATGATTTTAAGTTATTTTTTTCCACAAAATTCTACATGTGTCTCCTCTGTCATTCCTTGTGCCGACACCAAATTTACATAGTGCTAATTCTCCTCTCTTCTTTTATCATACTTTAGCATTGCAATCACCCTAAGTTTGGTACACAAGCCCACAGGACGTTATTCCTAAATTAACAAGAATGGCACAAAGTTCTACTTATTTCAAAATTGACTTCTATTTTTCAGTTACCATAGCCCTTTTAAGTGCAGCGGACTTTTCCATCCGTAAGGATGAATGGATTAAAAAAAAAAAGCCGAAGGAAGATTGTGGGTTGCAATGGTAATCAAAATGTAAGAATTTAGATTTAACTGATAATTCATAATAGATGAGAGAGTCCTTGAGATACAAAACCGCAGCTAAAGAAAACAAAGTTTTAGAGGGAAGCAAAGAAATATATATTTTTGTAAACAAGATTGCAAATTAGGCAAAGTAAACCAAGTTTCATTTGCTGGTGCACCCTCAATCAGCAGAATATAAGGCAAAGTCAAGCATGAAACACGATTGGAAATATCTAAATTATGTCCCAAGACCTAAATTAACAGACCAAGAGTAAAATATTATTTTTTATGTTTGAGAATTGATATTTTCTTGCATATTGTTAAAAATAACTTAGCGAATTACATCTTCAGTAAAAATATCTTCACTAAAGATGTAATGTGACATTTCCTTGTTTTAGGGTATGGTACATGGATGATACTGACCATTCACAACGAGTTGTTAGATCCATGTGAATTGGAAGCTTCGAGAAGACTAGTGGGAGATATGATGACTAATGGGGGGAAAGGAAAAACACCGAAAATAGAATGGACAATTTCAAAGGCACAGGAAGAATTGAGAACGTTGATAAATTGGGGAAAGGGGGTTCTAGGAAAATTTCCGAGAGGATCATGACATATGCAACAAAGAAACGACAGATTAATGGACCAAGGTGCAACATGTTTGCAGGAATAACGAATTGTGTATTTTAAGGAAATGTGTAGAGCTATTTTTTCTTTGTATTCTTGGATAGACCAAATGATAAATTCAAGAAATAGGATATTTTCATGATAAACTTATTTATTAGAAATCATTCAAAATATAAAGTCTAAAAATAGGGGATTAAATCCACATCAATATTTATGTACAATGTATTAACATATGAATAAATAGTATAACTGCCGAGCAGCGGTTTCCAGTTACTGAGAGTGAGTGTAGCCTTTTGCTAAAAAGCAAAACTGCAAGGTAGCAGCTGTCCTTTTAGTAGCTTTCTACATCACAGGGCCATTCAAGTTGCTTATCTGCTGATAAGCAATACGAAGTTCTTGGTCAGTGTTGAACAGAAGACTACTTTTAACACTTAGTATTTTTTACAGCATCTTAAAGTCACCATTCATTATTCAATTAATAAGTTTTTTTTGTAGAGTGGGTGACCTTTTATAAAGTGTTGCTTGGGAGTGAAGGAATCGTTTCAATGTATATCAACTTAAAATTTATAATTGATTACTACCTAAATTGTAATCGATATTGAAATGCCTGAAGGTAATTTCCTCAAAAAATTTAAACCAAAACAGAAAACATATACAATGAATTTCCTTGAAAAACCACAATAAATTTCCTTTAAGTAGAAATGCCAGATTTTCAAGACAGATATGGCATTTTGGTTAATATTTCAATTCAATCACTGTGCTGTGAATCGGGTTAAAACTAATTTCATTATGGTGTGCTTAAAGTAATATACGGTCTTAAACCCCCATGTGATTCATATACTGATAATTATATATTATACGTTAAAAATCAATTAAAATTTAGTTTTCATATTTCGTTAATTAGATAAAAAAAAAATCAATACCAATATCTATGAAAAAATATTCCAAAACTTATTCATTTTCCAATGTTAATCTTTCATCCTGACAAATACATCGCGATCGAAATCCTTACTGTTCTATTCGAAATATAAAACTCGAAAGAATCACTGTTGAACTTTAGGAATTTATTGAACACAGATATATTGCGTCCTTGAGTCATATCAAGGGCTCGCTTCTAAGGATTTAGTGATATGTTTGAACAGGAAATAATTCCGAATTTGTTTGCTCAAATAGAAAGCCTGGG
>NC_090746.1:77138410-77150910 GCF_036898095.1 Palaemon carinicauda
ACTGAACAAAAATAGCAGGACGTGGGGTGAAGTGATAAAAGATTTTTTAGGCAAGGTCGCTTCATATATGAAAAGAGTAGATGAAGGCGGACGAGAGGTTGGATAGAACTGGATAAAGAGAGAGAGAGAGAGAGAGAGAGAGAGAGAGAGAGAGAGAGAGAGAGAGAGAGAGAGATGTCAAATAACAATAACAGAAGAGAGACGGTGAATGTAAACTTCAGGAAGATGAAATGGAACGAATAGAATCTCAGAAAAAGAGATGTAAGTGGAAATACGTTGATGGCATAAAATGGAGTATTTTAAATGTGTCTCAAATAATAGAAGACCGTAGAGAGGCAGACTTTATAGGCTCAGTTTAAGGCTGAGAATGCTTGAAGAACTGATTGATGGAGATGTGAGTAGGCTGATTAAAAGGTTGAAGAAAGTTGATGGGATTAAATAAAAAAAAGGACTTCAATAAAGTGGTAATATTGCGATTGAATGACCAACCTTTGTATGGATGGTACGTTAGGCTGAGGAATAAGTTCAAAATGAATGGGTGAAAGGAATGAGGTGATAACGCTGTCTAGTATACTAAGAAATATATATGGTAGAAATCCGACTGGGAAAGTGAGGCATGGGACACTAATCGGCAGGGAAAGAACAGTTTGTATTTAAAGAAAAAAAATATTCTACTAAAAGTTTATGAAAGTTGTGTGAAAAGTTTGAATGCAAAAGGTGTAGTAACATAGATGAACCAAGAAAAAGCCTATAATAAAAACAACGGTCAATGTGTAGTGTGTTGAAAATATATGGTAAACATAAACACGCTTCTGATACTGAATTAGTGATATTTTTATAATGAAAGTGAAGCATGTGACTGAGTTTCAGAGTAAGTCTGAGACAATGGTTTGGGTGGCGTGGTTTCTATTGGCAGATGATTCTGTGCTAATTGGATATAGGGACCAAAAACTACAAGAACTGGTAAGAGAGTCTGAAAATGACTGAAATAGTTGAAAATATTTGTGAGCAGAAGCAAGGTAATGTTAGTAAATATCGATATAAAAGAAGGGGTAAGCAATCTTAGTATGGATGGTAATATAATGTATATGGTTGATTACTTGAAGCATTTAGATTAAATAATTTACAATTCCAATTTGAGAGAATAGGAGAACCACAGATTTTGAAAAGCAAGAAAGGCACCTGGATGTGTGTCAAAGATTAATAAGAGACTTCGGCTGTTCATGGAATGTAAGATGCAATTGTTGAATAAACATTCCTTTATGAAAGTGAAGTAGGAACATTAAAGGCGAAAGCAAGCCAGATGCGTATTATGGTGGCATAAGAACAATATGTAAGGTCAGAGATGAGGACAGGATAGTGATGAAGGCGCTGGGAGTATCTGTAGAGAGAGGCTTTGAAAGATTATATAGAAGTCCTGAAAGACATAGATATCCAAGAGGCCCAAGGGCATGCAACACTAAGGTATTGTTTCGATGTTCTGCTGATGAGCATTCTGCATAGATGTATAAAGACACCTATGTTGTTGTAAGTATTACTTCACTGGTGAGTCATCCCCAATTCAGCAATTATTGGATGAAAGCGGTATTGACTCCTGTTATTCTTCGTTGGAGTTACTATCTGTTATGAGAGCTTTGTTCTCAGGATGTGTATGTGTATGTGTGCTATCGCCAAAAATAAAAATGAGTAAAAAGGAGACTTGACTGGAATTGGTACTTTCGTCTCATTAGATATCACTAATAAGACGAAAGTACTAACTCCAATCAAGTCTATATTTTTCCTTTTGTGACTATACAGATCTTATGCTCATCTCGTGTTAGCTTTCGTGATTTCTACACACATACACACACTTACACACACACACACACACGTCTACGAAGGCTCCAGTTCTATATATCAATCTCCTTCTTATTAAAATCCATTCCAGTCTCAGCTGCCTTTTTTAAGTCTCCCTATCCTCCCCACACGTCTAACGATCACGTATTATAAATTCTTTTTACTCGCCGTAGCTACCTCCAATGATGTCGATTCCTCCTCCCAATCATGATAACTTTTTACCAGTTCTATATATCCCCACAGTTCTCACTCACGACACATAGTTAATGTCGTCAAACTGAATATTTTATCTGTCATTCGCATTTGATATTTCCCATCTCGCTTCCATAAGAGAATTTATCGATAAAGTATATTGCAACTGTAATTGTTTCACCTTGAATCTAGTTTTTTTCTCCTACCAACATTTGTTTTATTTGCTCCTGAATACCAATACGAATAAGCAAAGTATATTCTTCCTACTATTCATAACGTCATTGATTGTTCTATCCTCCCTGTTTGCATGTACCTTATGCAAATCTCTCCTGTTGCAAGTACTCACAAACCATGTCACAAATTTATCTAGTTTTTCTTTAAAATCACTCATCAGGTCTATATCATATACGACTATTACCCATTCCATAGTCTAAGCATGACTCGTTTTCTTACCCTACAACTTCGGATCTATGACTAATCCCATGGTACCAATCTTTATGTATTAAATATCTACGAGCACATACAATTAATATTTACACCAAACCAGTCCTTCGTCTGTTTACCATTTGTGACACACGCTTCATAAAAACTTTAAAGATCTTACAACACACTAAGTGGAACAGACATCATCATCAATCTCATCATCATCTGTCTAATGACTAACTTCAGCTTAATTTTGTAAGTGGAATTATAATTTTTCTGATACCAAACACCTCATTTCTTTTTCATACCAAAAAAATTATTGATACATCTCCCTTATATAAACGCACTCTACTTTCTTCTATTAGTCCTTGTGTCATCAATCTTACTTAACCTATAACCTTATAGCAGACAACTTTCTGACATACTAAGTCTTCTTAGGCCTGAAAATCTCTGTAAAGTTTCTATTCAACTTAATAAAAATATATTGATATTACCATCAACAACTTCTACAGCACTTTTTCTATGTAGAAACAAACCGTTTGAATTCTACTAATCCACTTCATCATGCTCACGTAGATGACTTTAATCAATTTTTGTCCCGTAACCTTGATTTCTTTAAATGAATAAAGTTGCTGCCCAGTTCATCATCTATTTCGATGAATCATGAATGAACATTTAGAATCGACACTCTTATGCTTTCTGTAAACTAATAACCTTTAATCTCAAAACTGTTTCCAAATTACCTAATCATAACTTCTAAGGATTCTTTCTCCTCCATCACAAAACTTCCGAATTATACAGCATTTTTCACGAAATCTTTCTCTTCCAAACTTTTGTTGGAAACTGCTTGATAATTAGAAAAAAATTAAAACTATTACTCTGGGTCCCTAATAAATGAATGATTTCAACTTGCTTGAGTATAAATGAGTAATCAATAATTGAAATATAGACAAATATTATGACTATGGTTAATAGATTTAGTTATAGATGCATCGACTAATAAATACTCATTAAATGTGAATATATTCTTTCTAATTTGTGTTTTAAGTGCTAGTGTTTCTGAGCTTTTTTAACTTTTTATATAAATTTTCTCTCCATGAATGAGGATAGATAGGAACATATCAGATATGGTACGATTTTTCAATCAACATCCTTTGACAAACGGTCATCCATAATGCAATTTCCGATTGCTAACCGATATCTAAACCGTACAAGTACTTCGTCAAACAGGAAGTCTTGCATCGAGGAAATGAATAATATACCCGCAAATGCATACGCCAGCACGTGCATCCTGTTAAGATGAAAAATAAAGGCCGAATCGTAAACAAACAATTATCAAGTAGTAGCTACCAGTCAAGATACTACCGCTAGAGTTACTGGGGCCTTTGACTTACTAGACAGTACTACATTGGATCCCTTACTCTGGTTACAGTACATTTTCCCTTTGCCTATGCATGCATCGAATAGTCTAGTCTATGCTTTCTACATTTTCTTCTGTCCCCATACATCTGACAATACTAACATAACCAAAAAATTCTTCTCCGTTTAAGGGGTTAATTACTGTAATTGTTGAGAGGCTACTTTCCTCTTGATAAGTGTAGAAGTCTCTTTAGCTATGATAAGCACCTCTTCTGGGAGAACTCTAAATTCTAAAAAAAATTTCTCTAGTCTTGGGTAGTGCTATGGTCTTCCACTGTCTTGTGGTAGAGATCTCTTGCTTAGGGGTACACTCGGACACATCATTCTACACTATTTCTCTTTCCCTTGTTTTTTAAGTTTTTATACTTTTTATATGAAAGATTTATTTTCATGTTATTAGTGTTCCTAAAATATTCTTTTTCAATTATTCAATATTTCTCTTGTAGTTTGCTTGTTTCCTTGTTTGCTCTCCTCACCTAATAATGATAATAATAATAATAATAATAATAATAATAATAATAATAATAATAATAATAATAATAACAATAATAATAATAATAATGTAATGTTCATGGACATTTCTATGGAGCATAAATCGAGAAAATCGATTTCTCTGAGTATGGTGAATCTACAATGCCACAATCTAAACGGAAAACAAATGTAGCATTTACTCTATCTGAATTTAGGGGTTTAGGAAAGATTTGAGAGTATATAGTCATAATCTACTTCATTTCAGATTCATTATACCTCTCTTCCTATTTTCTAATATCACACAAATTCATAAATGCTAAGCAAGAATATGACAAACATTTATGTTACTGTATATACCTTCATAATGAAATAGAATATAACTTCCAATATAAATGCTGGAAATGTCATTAAATCATGTTCACCCTTCCTTAAAGTTTCACGTACGATCCGTTATGGGAGGAAGTCCCTCGAGGCTTGTGAGGCAATATGAAATGTGAGAACTACAAAGTTTCGCCAAATTAAAGCAAGAATTTCATTTCAATTATCGTGAAACTTGTCGGAGAACTTATCTCTTTTTTAATTTGAAGTGATACAAGAGAGAACAATTTCCATTACGGGGTCGTAATAATAGTAAGGTTGGTTCTGCTTCAATCATCTTATGTGTTAAACATTAAACACACTTGTCAATATCACCTGATGGTTATGTGTTACTCAATCATTTTAATTTTCTGATTACTTGTGTTAGCACACAACATGTAGTCTGATTTTCTAGCATGCTTTTAGCATGTGGCAAATCATCAAATAACTCCTTAATTACTGTACTCTACGCAAATAAACTAAAGGCTCACATGGTTTGAGGTAGGTTTGCTCGTAGCATTGTTTTCAATTCATAGAATGTCTTTACGGCTCTATTCTTTGTTCAATGCCAAAAGCCTTCTGAACCTTATTAGGAAGCTTTACCTCTCCGTCCTAATGCCTTCCACTTTCTCTTTTCTGAAAATTCTATTTCAACCATCAACCAAATAAGAAAATCTTCATTACATCAACCAAATAAGAAAATCTTCATTCCACTTGTCAGCGCATTACAGTAAAGCTTCCACTTCTAAATTATGCTTACTCGGGTAAAATCAGGAGGCTCTATACTTCCCATTTAAATACCGTTTTGTTTTCTATAGAATAACAACACAAATCTATCTGCATTTTGTTTTTTTAAATATAAGATAATACTTACCAAAAGGACGAATTTATTACTGGGTGAAAGTTATAAGCCTCAATAACTCTGATTAACTTTATGATATTTGTCTAACAGATCACAAGATATCAGCTTATGCGTCAAACAGATCTAAATAATTGGTCATGCACACATAATTGACTGCAACATTTGTTACAATATTTGCCTTGCTCACCAGAAGAGCCCGAGTTGAAATTTTGACCGAAGTTTTAAGAAATTCAACGTGCAATGATTTAGATACCTGATATCTGGACGAATGAGGAAGCTAATACTGAAGGGAACACTATGGTATGGGTGTAGCAACCTCATCCTACAAGTATTGGTGAAAACCAGAGGGATAACATCTCTTGAAACTATGAAATTATACACAAAAACACACCTTAGCATGGTGAAAGGATTTGTCTCTCGCCATGATCTACAAAGGTGTACTAGTCAGGGACACTCAAACTAAGGTGGTTTGCTGTGAGCTATCACACAAAAGTACCCCACCATTACCAATCAGCGCTGGCTAGCGCGGTGATAAACTGGCGAAACTCCAGACATGACTAAGGACATTTCTAAGGTTTTTATCCTGCAGTGGACTAGAAATGGCTGTATTCATTGTTGATATATATATATATATATATATATATATATATATATATATATATATATATATATATATATATATATATATATATATTTATATATATATATATATATATATATATATATATATATATATATATATATATATATATATATATATATATATATATATATATATATATATATATATATACACGAGCTTTCTAGTACTGAATGAATCGCAACGTTTATCATGATATTCCAACTTAATTCCACCAATGCCTTTTCGAGGCTGGAATTAAATTACTTCAGAGTATGAAATGGCCATCGCTTCCCCTTCATCATTAATCCTCCAATCCCAAATAAATTTTGTAATCTTCAGCAAAGCTGGTCAAATGTGTATTCAGAAATAAGAATTAACTTGGAGTACGAAAATATTCTATTAAATGTCAAAATGGATTCAATTATAGTTCCTATTGCTCTTATTTAATTGTCCCGTTTATTTCATTTTGCTTATTCTATTATATATAATTGCATAGTATTAGAAGATATGGTATTTAAGGAAGTTGTGATGCTTACTTTTTTAATATACTCATTATAATTTAGTTTTGGAAGTTGTAAGAATTAGTTTGGTGTCCAAGACTATATTGACACAAATCACTTTCTACAAATCTGTTTAATTGACACATTTTCCTTCAGTTTTAAATATTTATCACCTAACAACTTCAAGGATCCTTTGAAACGGATTGCCGATGTAGATGAATAGGCCATAGTTAAACATTTCGATTAGGACGTGGAAATTATCATAAATCAATTGTCAAAAGATATGATGCAGTTCAAGTCTAACATGAACATTTAGGGAGTATGGTGTCAAGATATTGTACAGAAGTCTCAGAAAAACCAAAGCACAATGAGCGTTAACTTTTACCACGGATCCTCTTTTTTGACAAAAAAAAAAAAAAGATATACAACTACTTATAATAATACAAAGTATTGTCTACTTTTTTTCTATGAATAGCAGCCATATTATTTCAATTGTTTAAACTTCACACGAGACTTCTACCTAATGTCTGACCACTTCTGTTATCAAATTCCTTACAAATATCATGATTTTTGGTATCTTGATTAAGAATTTATTCCCTTTTTATCATTTCTAAAAATCAAAATCAAAATATAATCCTTTGCTCCTTCTATTTAGAGTTTTGAAGAGTGTTTCTTTCATTCTTCTTCACATGGAGAAACGTAAGTTGGCCTGTTCTAAAACACTTCTCATCTATAGAAACATATTCCAGAAAGCATTAAGCCTACCTGACACTTGCGCGCATTTTTGCCACGCACTGGCACGCGTGGCACGCACTGGTGTTTTTCCCCGCACTGTTCACGACCAGTTCACTCCAGTTCGTACATCGTTCACGCAATGGCACGAATTGGCACACGTAGTTCACGAGAAGTTCACGACACGCTCACGCGAGTTCACTCATCATTCCGCATCGTTTCCGCATCGTTCACACTAGTTCACGCCAGTTCACGAATTGGCCGCTCCATATAAAAACGGGGCTTCTCTAACCCGAGGACATTCTTGGATTGGCTTCGGAAGAGACAACAATGCTTTCTGTCAGAGACACCATTACATTGAGGAGAAGAAACGTATCTTTTTCGTTTGTATTTTTTGTTGCCCTTTATTTTTGTTTCAATAAGAAAGCATTTGATTTACATATAAATAGCAGACATAAAATATGTACAAGTATTAAGAAAGCATTTTATTTTAACATTAAAAGCAGCAAACATGAAAACTTTTTAGGCTGTTGATTTTAAGGTAATAGAGAAAAAAGTGTGTCAAAATAAGAAATCATTTTATTTTTACATTAAAACAGCAAACAGAAAAAATTTGTTTTGCTCTTCATTTCAAGGTAATAAAGAAGAATAAGTATGGTGATGAAATGAAACATCATTTTATTTTTACATTCAAACAGTAAATTTAAAATTTCCTTGGGTTTATTTTTCAGTTCATTTTTATTTAAAACAAAAGTTTTGGGTCTTGATTGGTAATAGAGGAAAATAAGTGTGTGCATGAAATAAGATATCATTTTATTTTCACATTCAAACAGCAAATATAAAAATTTATTAGGTTTTTTTTTCTTTCCTTTTCATAAATTTTTTCGTTTCCTTTTTATTTCTCTTCATTATAAAGTTATAGAAATAGTTTGAAATAAGATATAATTTTTTTTCACATTAAAACAGCAAATATAAAAAATTTTTAGGCTTATTTTTCTTTCCTTTTCATTAATTTTTTCGTTTCCTTTTTGTTTCTCTTCATTATAAAGTTATAGAAATAGTTTGAAATAAGATATAATTTTTTTTCACATTAAAAAAGCAAATATAAAAATTTATTAGGTTTATTTTCTTTCCTTTTCATTAATTTTTTCGTTTCCTTTTTGTTTCTCTTCATTATAAAGTTCACGCCACTTCCCGCATCGTTCACTCCAGTTCACACCAGTTCCCGCACTGTTCACTCCAGTTCACTCCAGTTGGCGCATCGTTCACGACTATTTTACGACTATTTTGTGCGTGCCAATACGTGCCACAAACTTTAAACATTTCAAAGTTTTGGGCACTCATTGCACGCATTGGTACGCTTTGGCACGCGAGTTCCCGCACTGTTCACGACATTTTCACGGCTCGTTCACGCAAGTTCGCGCATCAATGCGTGCCATCGCGTGCCACGAATGCGTGCAAGTGTCAGGTACCCTCTCTCTCTCTCTCTCTCTCTCTCTCTCTCTCTCTCTCTCTCTCTCTCTCTCTCTCTCAAATAGTAGACCATGGTTCCTCTGATATTGCCGAAAAAATAAAAACCCAAAACAAAACTATCAGAAGTGAATGGAAAGTCAGGGCAGGTGTCCCATGCAAATAATGGGGCAATACATAATATGTCAACATGAATAGGAAGATATACTGTAAGTACCCAAAGGAAGAGAACGGATGATAATTTCTAGAAGAAACTATGTAAAACTCCAACAGAGTTCCAATTAATTTTATCACCCAGTAATGAAGTTACGTATTACTTACTACCATTTGAAAACTGTTTTGTGGTATACTATTGAAAACGTTCCTGCCTGCCAATCTGCCAGACTGGGGTTCGAGTTCCGCTCAAGCTATATAGTGTCTTATACTGTCTGCAAGCTCATCATCCTTATGAGCTAAGGATTGCGGATAGGAGGAGCCTATATTTCTACCTGCTGAGTCATCAGCAGCCATTGCCTGTCCCTCCCTTGGCTTGGCTTGGGTTGAGATGGGACTAGGGAACTGAACATATGTATATTGCCTCTTGCCTCTGCCATTCATGAGTGAGCTTTAAACCTTTCCTTATAGTTGGTAATGCCAAATTTGAATAATTTATTTTCCTAGCTCTTTGTTTCTTCAGACGTGAGCATGACAAGAGCATGAGCTCAAGTCGAGCTGATATTTTCTCTTAAAAGGAAATGGAAAAATATACTTTATGCTAAATTGAAATTCCAGTCTAGCTCTTCATGTGGAACATGCGAATATCAGACTAGTTCAGTGATTCTTAAACTGGGGGCCGCAAGCAGGGCTGCTAGATGGTGCCATTTTTTTTCTCGTAATTTTAATAGCAAAACAGTCAAAAACATTATCACTGCTTCCATATGTTCTTTTTAATCGTCATCTCAAAACATGTCTAAAACTCAATTAAGAAATGCCGAAGTTATCCGTGACACGTGCGGCTATCCCTTAGATGAGAGCGTTCAGGAACTGAACGCGTCTCGTACCACCTTATTACTCATCTTAAGGCCGATTCACACGACCCGTTTTCTTTCCGACAAGCTGGGTGCTGGCTATCCGCCGTCGAAATGTTGTAAATTCAAACGAGGCATTCCGTATCCGTTTAACCAGCGCGCGGTTTTCATTGTTTACTTAGACTCTGTTACGTTAGGACCGAGCAAATTACGATAATTTTGACACTATAAGATGTTGGTTGATAACTGTGTTGATAGAATAAGTTATGCGACTTCATAATGCTTTATGCACCATGCAAAGAATATTAAAACTGCGATAAACTCACCTGTTTTATTTAAGGCCTCTCCATTTATTTTCCATATCTTTTATATATGTAAATTATTTCTATACATCTTGTTTGCCATTTCAATCATCTCCTCATACCCTTGAAAAAGTTCAATTAACCTCTAATACATGGTGTCAACAACAAACTAACTAATTTCTATGACTCTATACTATGAGGAAATGTCTGGGTTGTAGGCCACGAAACGAACGGGTATGATACAGGTCCTCGTTCACACAAAACATCAAACATCATCCATCCGTTGGTTGGGACGGGTGGCCAACGTCTGTCAAACCGGACGAAGTTTCTTGGAAAGAAAGCCGGGCCGACTAGGACGGCTGACGTCCGAGGGCCGCCATCGGCCTGACGGGTCGTGTGAACAGTTGCATTTGAATACACGTAAGAAAGCTAGACACCGGTTAACCGACGGCCAGCCTGTCGGAAAGAAAACGGTCGTGTGAATAGGCCTTTACCCGTTCTTATAATAATTAATAACAAAGGGTTACAGTAGTCTGGCTCAGTCTGTGTAACGAATTGGTGAGGGCTTTCAAGTCCTGCATAATATATTTCAACTATTAACAAGTACTGGTAGTTACTACTACAGTTGATGATGATCCAGAAGATTTACAAGAGCAGTTCCTAGAACTGAAGTTTAATTCTGGCATAAGATGGTTTTACCTCTCTTGGTATGGAAAAGTTTTGGATAAAATATCTTTGTTTACCAGAAAATCAGTCAGCGAATCCTAAAAGTGACTGTCCCCTTTTGGTCTACTTACCTTTGTGAAGCAGGGTTCTCAGCATTGGTTGGAATCATAACGAAGAAAAGAAATAAGCTTGATTTGGCAAGTGATCTCCGATGTGCATTGAGCCAAACACCACAAAATATTCCCCGACTAGTTGCTCAAAAGAGCCAGTATCACCCATCCCACTGATGAGTAGCACTAAGTCAAAAAGGCAACTGGCTATAATCCACTTTTACTATAATATTACAAGTAGTGAAAATAGTAACAATGAAAATAAAAATGTAATACTTATGATGTCTTTTGTTTTACAATACTACATAAATATGGATAATTTAATCTCTAAGGAGGATATGTAATATTTTTTGATGTGGTCATGATCTATGAATGATTGTATTAAGAGTAAAAATTATGTATATTTTTGCTGTAATTAGTATTTTTCTAGCATTTTCTATCAATGTAATGACTGCAATCTGTATAATACTAAAACAGTTTGAAAAAAGATTAAGATAAAATTTTGTTTCATCATAATATATTTATTTTACCCATTTTCTATGAACAATGTTTATTTTATTGAAATATAGTAGAGTGCATTCCTACAATAAATCAACAGCAATGAAATATAAATCTATCATTCATCCATATACTCACATAACCAATGAAGTATATTAGCATACAAAACGCAACATATTGTTTATAAAAACAATACATACATGCACACGGTATTTTCTAGTTTGGCAAAGATTTCAAGGGTGGGGAGGGGTGGGTGGGGGGGGGGGGGGTTGGGGCATGGGATCTATGCTTAATACAGAAGGGGGGGGGGGGCGCAAGTCAAAAAAGTTTAAGAACCACTGGACTAGTGGATCTTGCAAGAAAAGAGCGTGAAATCCAATTAGAAATTCAACGTGACAATATACCGCTATGCAGAAAAGGGATATGTCGGAGAAGATGGAACCAGGGCTAGAGTTGTACAATTCCCGAGACACGATCCATAACAAACACAAGATGGCGTTTCTGTCACGGATATATCCTGTAAGAATGTAGCTCAAAGAAGTACAGTAATTGAACAGAATATATTTTGTTCATATATACTGTTAAGATTTTTCCTTTTTATTTCTATTTCATTACGTTAGTCTTCTGAGTATTTTTATTTTGCTGTAAATACAATTACCACTGTTAGTACTGGCAATACTATTATTATTATATTTATATTACTGTTTGATACCGAATTCTACCCTTAATTCTACTCCTTATTATATATTTTTAATGAAACCCCTCAGGAACTGGGACACCAACAGGTAAACAAACACAGTGCTTCGCCGGATGTTTCCAGCTTGTAATTAGAATTAGAAGTAAAATGCTTTTGTAATTACGAGTTTTAATGTTCTACAATTAAAGCAGAAGGGGGTCTTCTTGGAGGCATTAGAGGCAATATGGAAAGCTTTAGAGAATCTAATTAGCGGTATAATATATTATTAAACTATTTTAACCGCACACTCAAGAGAGACCCATCACCAGATTTCCGATGAAAACAGAAATGATTAAT
>NC_090746.1:77155910-77170910 GCF_036898095.1 Palaemon carinicauda
ATGTTGCATGGTCATAGATGTGACAGAGTACATTAATGTAAACTGAGTCAACTCCCTGTTCTTCCAGCGCTGACATGACCTCCTCAGTTTCAACCGAGTCAAATGCTTTGGTGTAATCTACAAGTGCTACTACTAGTGGTATCTTATATTCATTTGTTTTCTCAATGATTTGGTTTACTGTTTGTAGATGGTCAATTGTGGAGTAGCCTCTTCTAAAGCCCGCTTGTTCCCTTGGCTGATTTTCATCAAGCTTTCCTACAATTCGGTTGGTGATAACTTTGGTGAAAATTTTATAAATAACATTAAGGAGGCTGATTGGCCGTTGGTTGTTCATGTCCCTGGGGTCGCCTTTTTTTGTAGAGTAGAATGAGGATAGCTTTATTCCATTCTTCTGGCGTGTTGCTCCTCTTCAGACATTCATTGAATAGTCGCGCCAGTCTGACCTGGATTGGCATATCAGCATCTACTATTAGGTCTACCGTGATGTTATCGGGTCCCGGTGTTTTCCCCTTCTTCATTTGCTTGACAGCTAGTCGCACCTCGCCTGCTGTCATCTCTGGAAAGTGATGAGATGGGTGTTGATTTGCTCTTTCACGAAGATGGTAACGAGGTCTTTCTGAGGAGTAAAGCTTTTGGTAGTACTCTCTTGCTCGCTTAGCTATTCCATCACGGTGGGTTGTAAGGGATCCGTCTTCTTCTAGCACCCCAGTGAATTGCAGCTTCCCTTGGCCGAGTTTTCTTTTTGCTGTTTTAAACCCTCTGCCTTGTTTGATGACATCTTCAATTATTTTTGTCGTTCTATTGCGAAGGTTTTCTCGTTGCTTTTTCTGTATAGTTTATTTACGTAACAGAAATTTCCTCTAAACCACGTTTGCGCAATCGACAATCTGATTTTGAATTTATTTTTCTGTTCTCTTCTTTTTATGAGTTAGGAAAGGTGACATTCATAAAGGACATTTTTTTATTACAAACATTTTTAAAAATCCTCCCCTTTTATTTTCTATTCAAAACTGCCTACAATAAAACAAAATTTTTATATTATTATATCTTTCAGCCTTATCCTGGATGTCTGTTATATTTCTATTCTTTTGGTGCAACTCCTTTTTATTTATCGTTTTTGAAAAATATTACTAGAATTTTTGCAACTACTCACGATATGAAAGAAAAAAATAACCTGTTTGCGTATGATTCTTTATATTTCCCCTCAGTGATAGTTTCCTTTTTACTGAATTTCAATTAAACCAAAGAAAGTATGTAATGAAGAGGTTAGACTATGAATCCTAATTCTAAATACTCACTAAAGATTTTGGAATACTGTTCATAAAATTACAGACCGGCCGCAAAGTATTTGGAAAGTGACGTCAACTGACCACAAGCTTTACGATAATTTCGGTTAAACCTTTCCACAAGAAATATTTTGTGTTTTAGTAGGTATTCTACATTCCCATATCGATTTGTCCTTTCCAATTATATACCTTACCTCTTTCACATCGTTCGATTTTGTTCTCTTCCCAGATCTTTCATTGGTTATGACCTTACAGTAAAACTATCTTGTTTGACTTAGTCTCAACTTGCAATTATAGTCTACCTTAACTTTTATCCATAAATATTGCAAAAGATGATTGCCAATGAAACTACTTCCCATGAAGTTAAAGATTTTGCTCTCTTCTGCTCCAGAGCCTATCAGGAAAATCGTGAAACGATGAAAACTTGAAGGTAAGGGAAAACGGAAGATAAGGAAAAATTATAATTAACTAATCGGACGATGTGAAAAAGGTAAAAGCTGTACTGGGAAAGGTCAATATATATGAACAAGAAAATTAAGGTGGCCAACTTGAGCATACGTTATTGCTTGAAGATAAGTTAAAGGAAAATCTAAAAAAAAAAAAAAAAAAAAAAAAAAAAAAAAAAATGTAATTAAAGGAAACTATCAAGTAGAAATAATATACAGAAGGAACTGCAAATATGTAGAAGATTAGGAGTTATCTATTGGCTGACAAAAGTATATTAATGGATGAAACATAATATTAAAAATCAAATTAGTTTTATCTTGAATTTTTTTTCCTATAGCGTACCTCTCAACCAATGGTATACTGAGCTCTATCTTTTTCATTCTGCTTCATTTTACTTGTATTTAAAAATACAGAATATTTTGTGAGCCCTTTCCGGTCTCTCGTTCCGTGTAACTTCCACCTCACTGATCCCAAATTCGGAGTTAAACCGAGCGAAAAACACAACTTGAGAATAACATAACTTTGCCTAAGCAGAGTTCTTTTTCAACTAAGAATGTAGCAAGAGTATTTATATCGTGTCTCCCGCTTATTTAAATTTACTGGGCTATTTGTACTTTTTGTTGACTTTTTAAAAAATTTTCATTGGCAATCTCTCAACAAAACAAGTTTTGGGTGTTGATATATATTTTTTTTTTCATAATACGTTTGATTTATTGTTTTACTATTTTATTAATATCGAAATTTCCTATCCCTATTTGGCTACTTTCCTAGTTGGAGCCCTTGGGCTTATAGCCTTTTGCTTTTCCAATTAGGGTTGTAGGTTAATAATAATAATAATAATAATAATAATAATAATAATAATAATAATAATAATAATAATAATCTAAACAAGAACATAGTTGTTATTATATTGAAAATAGGTTACACAACAGGTTGCCTTATATATATGAACAAGAAAATTAAGGTGGCCAACTTGAGCATACGTTATTGCTTGGAGATAAGTTAATGGAGAGAAAAAAAAAAAAAAAGGTAATTAAAGGAAACTATCAAGTAGAAATAATATACAGGAGGAACTGCAAATATGTAGAAGATTAGGAGTTATCTATTGGCTGACAAAAGTATATTAATGGATGAAACATAATATTAAAAATCAAATTAGTTTTATCTTGAATTTTTTTTTCCTATAGCGTACCTCTCAACCAATGGTATACTTAGCTCTATCTTTTTCATTCTGCTTCATTTTACTTGTATTTAAAAATACAGAATATTTTGTGAGCCCTTTCCGGTCTTTCGTTCTGTGTAACTTCCACCTCACTGATCCCAAATTCGGAGTTAAACCGAGCGAAAAACACAACTTGAGAATAACATAACTTTGCCTAAGCAGAGTTCTTTTTCAACTAAGAATGTAGCAAGAGTATTTATATCGTCTCTCCCGCTTTTTTAAATTTACTGGGCTATTTGTACTTTATGTTGACTTTTTAAAAAATTTTCATTGGCAATCTCTCAACAAAACAAGTTTTGGGTGTTAATATATTTTTTTTTTTCATAATACGTTTGATTTATTGTTTTACTATTTTATTAATATCGAAATTTCCTATCCCTATTTGGCTACTTTCCTAGTTGGAGCCCTTGGGCTTATAGCCTTTTGCTTTTCCAATTAGGGTTGTAGGTTAATAATAATAATAATAATAATAATAATAATAATAATAATAATAATAATAATAATAATAATAATAATAAGAACATAGTTGTTATTATATTGAAAATAGGTTACACAACAGGTCGCCTTACGGCTCCCCCTCTATCTCTAACAAGGACAGTAACGTTATGTTTCACCAGCGGAATCAGTCATGTATGTGACGGGTCTTAAGCTTAGGAATTCAAGTCGATGACGATTTCATATAGCTGCCTCTTATTAAGAATCATTTTAGTACACAAATAGCTCACGAGAAACAATTATGAACTACCAAATTACGATACGAAGCCTGGCCTTAAAAGGACTGTCGATGCCATTAAAACAAACAATTCGAATACATGTGATACATTCGATAGCATCATTGGTAGAATGGAATAGCACTACTCTCTTCATAGAAAGATCGGATGTTCATCATTATCACCATATCCTCCTACACCTATTGACGCAAAGGGGCTCGATTAGATTTCGCAAGTGTTCTTATCTTTGCCAGGCAAGTTTTTTTTTTTTTTCTTTTTTTTTTTGGTCAGTAAAGTGTGTAGTAATAATCATTAGCTTACATAGAAGGGTACATGAATCGGTATAAGCCAACTATTGGATGAATTAAATTCAGAATAACAAATAGATGTTTGATAAGTGGAATGATTATTTAGGTAAACAGATTAACATTTCTCAAATTAAATGATAACTTATGCAACAAAATAATGCTCAGAACATACGTAGACTTTATGGGGGAGGGTGGGCTTCCTGAAATAGATGGTAGTTTACCGGTCAAAGGCCTCAAAAGTTACAAATTTTGTAATTATATTATTACTACATAGAATTATGCTTTCCCTTTAACATTTTTTTTCTGAATGAATTTCCCAAGGGTTTCTTTTGTCAATGAAATGAGAGAAAATGGTTGAAATCATTATTGAGAGCAAGGTTCGATGGCCACCTGCGAATGCAGGATAGAAAAGGAATTTTAATTCAACAGTTATATAAAGGCAAATGGGACCAAGTGTCATGCCAGGAGCACTCTGAAGTATGCATGGAATTTTTTCCTTTAAAAGCTGCAATGAAAATAGAAAATGAACCTGATGCCTTGGTTGAAAGATTTCATCAACGCGGCGTAATCAAGATGATTCTTTTGTGATGGGAATGAAAATAGGCTCCCTGTCAAATGGTATAAGAAACAGCAAATGCAAGTGTGCGTGGTAAAAATCTATATATGCGGAGAATAATCATCTTGTCATTGACTCAGAAGCAGAAGGACAGATGCCGAAGAGCGACCCGCTTACAAAAAAAAGAAAAAAAAAGAAAAAAAAAATAATAATAATAGAATAAAATAAAAAATCGGTAGACACGCTAACTTTACTGAACTGATACCAAATTCACTAATGAGTCCCATGTTGTAACTAGTTGGAAAGTAGATTATAATCATCCTTGCTATTGTGAATAGCTATGTTACAACCCTAACTGGAAAGGCAGGATGCCATAAGCTCCTATAGAAAAAAAAGCCCAATGAGGAAAAGAAATACGAAAACATAGAATAGTGTGCCTGAGGTTACTCTCGGGATATACGAGTGTGGTTAATATCATCCGGTTTCGAAATCCATGAATTTTATTTGAGGATCTTATTTTTACCTTATTATTGGACATTCTTTCCTCTGAATATCTTCTGGATGATTTCACCCTCGTAGGATGACGATTACTTCATCGAGGCCCTCCAGTTACGATGGTATGAAAGTGTTATGACGGATAGACACTCACGTTTGTTTTCTTCCCTCTTTATCTGTCTCTCTCATTCCTAACTGCGACCCACAACAGTCGGATAACAGCTAGGGATCTAATTTTTTACTCAGAACTGAGGCATTCTGAGTTTTCCGGATTCAAACGTGATTTCCAAGCAGATATGCTATCGAAAGCATCGTTGTGGAGAGAGAGAGAGAGAGAGAGAGAGAGAGAGAGAGAGAGAGAGAGAGAGAGAGAGAGAGAGAGAGAGAATCAAATTAAAAACAAATGTCGCACGTCGAACATAAAACAGACCAGTAACACAACAGGAATATAAAAGCGAAGCAAAGGTGAATTCTTACAGACTGGCGTAATAACAGACCCTAAGGTTATTGACATCCAGACTCCAAAGGACCTACATGAAATTACTCCGTACGGCTCTGTGTAGGGCGTGTCATTTGGCAACGCCCTCTACAAACACTCATTGCGGAGTAATGTGGTTTCTCTTTTCTATTCCTAACCTCATCCATCTTCCGTTACCATTTTTTTTTCTCTCAGAATTTCTTACTTCTATCATCGGCGTTAGTTACAAAGATCGTTTGAAGACATAATATCCAATCAATCTATTTATTGTTATTTTTTCCTATTTACTTCCTGTACTTACTGTATTTTCATTTCCCCCTTTTGCCCTAATATAATAATAAAATAGCTTAAAGATAAAGGCCAATTGACAGATAAAAGATAGATGACCCCATTTAAGGATCCCTTAGAATATCGTAAAAGATTTTATTCTATTATATATATGTATATATATATATATATAAATATATATATATATATATATATATATATATATATATATATATATATATATGTATATATATATATATATATATATATATATATATATATATATATATATATATACATATATATATATATATATATATATATATATATATATATATATATATATATATATATATATATATATATATATATATATATATATATATATATATATATATATATATATATATATATATATATATATATATACATATATATATATATATATATATATATATATATATATATATACGTATATATATATATATATATATATATATATACATACATATATATATATATATATATATATATATATATATATATATATATATATATATATATATATATATATATATATATATATATATATGTATATGTGTGTGTATATATATATATATATATATATATATATATATATATATATATATATATATATATATATATAGATATAATATATATATATATATATATATATATATATATATATATATATATATATATATATATATATATATATATATTGCAATAATATATTTGGTGTAGCAAATAAAACTGGTAGCAGATTACGATTCAATATTATTGGTTTATGAGTTAATCACTTACATTTTTGTTGAAATATGTCCCAAATGGTTAAAATACTTATTTATTTGATATTTTCTATCTTGAACGTTTTATATCTTCAAATAATTATCAAAACAAACTTGAGTTTTTGCCTTTCTAATGCATGGTCAAATATATTATCTAGATTGAAAACAAAATTCCGAGCATCAAAAGCCATTTTGCCTCAAGCATACAGGCTTGATTCAACATCTGAAGGACAATCAATAAATAAATAGAAAATATTTTCCACAACCTCTCGTCTGACATTTTTTTAAGGGTTATTCCTAAGTTCTTTTTTTTCTGAATCAAGTGGAATTCAATTACACTGTTAGAAAAAAAAAAAAAAAAAAAAAAAAAAAAAAAAAAAAAAAAAAAAAAAAAAAAAAAAAAAAAAAAAAAAAAAAAAAAAAAACGGTAATTTTAATCGTGAAGTATCCGTAAAACTATGCTGTTCTCAGCCATATTTCAGGAAAATACAGACGACCGTAATTTTTACCCTACCTTGTTATTATCTTTTAAGGCTAGGTGACCGTAATATCACTCCTTAACGTCAATATATCTGTTTTTAAAAACGGTAAATGCTTGGCAACATTTATTCCAGGATTTTTAACGTTTTTTTTTTTTTTTCGGAATCTTCTTAACAGTGAAGTATAAATTATATCCTCATTATTATAGCCACTGAATACAATTTTGTTCAAATAATTCTCCCGGTAAAGGACCAATTAAAATGGTCAAATCATGTGGAAATGGGTAGGAATTCAAATACCGTAAGCCAAATAAACCATTTATCATATTTCAATTTGAAGTCAACTTAAACATTTAAAAACCCTCCACATCATTAGGGAGATATCTAGAATTTTAGGAGTATTCCATCGAATAGATCTCCTTTAATAATTTATCTTTCTTAGAAACATTAATTAATCAAGCTAGTCATAACCTAAAAGACAAATTGTCTATCTTTATCTGAAAAATTATTTCGTTTGATTGTTGATAATGATGAATGACGTCAATCAGTTGTGTCAAATTTTGGAGGTAATATGAAAGTAATAAGAAAAACAATGTCGATATCTTGTTGATAGATAAACTGTATCTAAATGATACTTTTATAGACAACTTTAACATTGATATACTTATATACGAAATACTCATTCCGGCTTAGGGGGAAACTGAACAGAATAATGATTATGTTGTAATAAGTTCTTCTTTTACAAAAAATTTCATATAATACAAAAACCATGTAAAAAAAAAAAAAAAAATACATCGCATACCTAATGATATGAACTGAAATACTATGGAAACTCCAATTCTGTGTAGTACCATTTCCTCTTAGATGAAGTTTATGTAAAATAAATATCGTTAGTTCAATTATATCATTCTTTATAGATTTCAAATACAACTGAATATTATCCGTTAGAAAATCATTCCTGCATTAAATGTGGGTCTTTATATATCTAATTAAAAGTCATATATAAGTATTTTCAAAATATCCCTTTACATGTTTAATAAATCTTCCCCTTGAATTCAAGTTATGATAGAAATGATGCATTCTCTTTAAATTGCCATCATTATATGGCATCATTTTCCTTACACCAGAAAAATTAACATCTTATTCTTTTCGGTGCCTGAAGACAATCTTGCCTTTTCCATCATATTTTGTAGTATTGAATACACAGTATTCCAGAAGTTTTATTCCAGTTGTGACCAGATTGTGGAAGGATCTTCCTAATGCAACAGTTGAATTGGTGGAACTTCTGAAATTCAAATATGCAGCGAATGCTTTTATGTTGTACACGCTGACATAAGTCTCTTCATAGTTTTTATGTGACAGATCTATTTTAACGTTGTTATTGATCTTAAGATATTTTTTTTCCTTACTTCTCATAGTTTATTTATTTCCTTTCCCTTTGGGCTTTGTTTCCTGTTGGAGCCATTGCTTTTGCAACTAGGGTTGTAGCTTACCTTGCAATAATAATGAAAAACAACAGCAAATGGGGTTATAGTATCCTGTTTTTCCAACTAAGATTGTAGCTTAGCACATAATAATAATAATAATAATAATAATAATAATAATAATAATAATAATAATAATAATAATAATAATAATAATAATAATAATAATAATAATAATACTTTGAAAAAAGCGTTTCTTTCTACATCTGACATTGCTTATTTGCCAGTAAATTTACTGTCCTATCTCCGACAGTTTTTTTTTTTTTCTAAAACAGGATCTTTCAGACGTTCTTTTCCAACTATCCAACATGGGATTTCCTTGTTTGTTTTGCGCAATCTTTTACAATAATGTTTCCCCCTCGTCTGTTTTCGTGTTAGGTCAATCCCACCTTTTCTCTCTCCGAGCTCGGACTCGTTTATATACATCTCTCTCTCTCTCTCTCTCTCTCTCTCTCTCTCTCTCTCTCTCTCTCTCTCTCTCTCTCTCTCTCCTCGTTGTTGGATACAAAAGTTTAAATGTCTTATTTCAAAGTCTTTAAACAAAGTATTACTTCTTCAAGACGGTTTGAACGATTCTATGCAGAGAATAAATTTGCGATGTTCAATTCAGAAGGAACACAAGTGGACTTTTCATTTCCTCTAATTTGTTTAGTGGCCCTTTTCTGACGGTATCCTATCGAAGAATGTTTGCATGCAAGTCCCGGCTCATACCACTTTTACTCATCCCTATTTGCTACATTTTCAATGCTGACAATCCAAAGGCTTATTCTTATTTGATATTATAAGTCAGAGGCTCTCCATATACCTTGATATTACACGAGTTAAATAGGGAACTTCACAATCAATATTGCGTTTCAATTTCACTATCAGGCAAGTGATATATTCCGGCCAAATACACACTTAGGCTATACATTCCTCTTGAAGATGCTACTCGTTACGAAGGACATAGGGAGAAGACTGCTTATCTGATACCCTTCCCTTTAGGCCCGGATCACCCCCTGGAAACCTTTTATTTTTCCGAAAAATTCAATTTGAGTTTTTTATGTGTGTCGTAAGAGGCAACAAAAAGGGACTGGACGAGGGGGCTGGGAACCCCGTAACTGTATCTACATCCTGTGAGACATCGACAAAGAGATGGAGCTGGGGGGAGAGTGACTGCTCCCCGCACTCTAGTTTTGGGGTGTTTGAATGTGCGTGGATGCAGTACGATACAGAGTAAAAGATGTGAAATTGGAAGTATGTTTAGGAATAGAAGGATGGGTGTATTGGCCTTGTGTGAAACGAAGATAAAAGGAAAGGGTGAAGTGATGTTTGGTGAAATGTCTGGTAGAGTGTCTGGGACTGAAAGGGGAAGAGCGAGAGAAGGTTTGGCTTTATTGCTGAGTGAATGGATGACAGGTAAAGTAGTGGGATGGAAGGAGATATCATCTAGGTTAATGTTGGTATGGGTTGGGTTGGGTAGGGAATGTTGGGCGTTTGTCAGTGCATATGGGCCAGGTAGTGAGAAAAGTGAAGAAGAGCGGAATGAGTTCTGGAATGAATTAACTAGGTGTGTAGAAGGACTGGGTAGAAGGAATTATGTAGTTGTCATGGGTGACTTAAATGCTAGAGTGGGTGCTGGAGAGGTAGAAGGTGTCATTGGGAACTATGGCGTACCAGGTGAAAATGAGAGTGGTGAGAGACTGGTAGATATGTGTGTTGAGCAAGAGATGGTGATAAGTAATAGCTTTTTCAAAAAGAAAGATAAAAATAAGTATACATGGGTAAGAGTGGCAAATGGAAGAGTAGTAGAAAGGGCATTAATGGATTATGTGTTGATAACTAAAAGAATGTTTGGAAGATTGAAAAACGTGCACGTGTTTAGGGGTATGGCTAACGGTATGTCTTATCATTTTTTGGTGGAAGGAAAATTAGTTGTAGCAAAAGAGTGGGGGAATAGAGTTGGTGGATGTAAAAGGGAGCTAGAGAGGTTTGAAGAGCTAATAAACCCGGAGTAAAAAGTAAATATCAGGAAAGGTTGAAAATGATATATGACGAAGTGAAAGTAAGAGAAACTGTCAATTTAGAGGAGGAATGGAAGTTAGTAAAAGAAAATTTTGTTGGGATTGCAAGTGATGTGTGTGGCAAGAAGGTTGTTGGAGGCCGCATGAGGAAGGGCAGTGAATGAAGGAGTGAAGGTAAAAGTGGAAGAGAAAAAGAGGGCTTTTGAAGAATGGCTGCAGAGTAATAGTATAGAGAAGTATGAAAGATATAGAGAAAAATGTGGAATTAAAGCACAAGGTATGTGAGGCAAAGAGGGCAGATGACCTGAGGTGGGGTCAGGGACTGGGTTATTCATATGAAGAGTATAAGAAGAAGTTTTGGAAAGAAGTGAAGAGAGTAAGGATTGAATTGAAGAGACAGTGAAAGATTGAAATGGAAGGTTGTTAAAAGGAGAGGAGGCAAGGAAAAGATGGGCGGAATATTTTGAAAGTTTACTGAATGTTGAGGATAATAGGGAGGCAGATATAATTGCAGTTCCAGGTGTTGAGATGGCAGTGATGGGAGATGAGAATGAGAGAGATATTACAATAGATGAAGTGAGGAGAGCACTAGATGAAACGAGAGTAGGAAAAGCATCTGTTATGGATGGTGTGAGAGCTGAGATGTTGAAGGAAGGGGGTGTGACTGTACTTGAATGGTTGGTGAGATTGTTTAATATGTGTTTTGTGTTGTCAATGGTACCAGTAGATTGGGTTTGTGCATGTATTGTACCACTAAATAAGGGTAAGAGAGATGTGCATGAGTGTTGTAATTCAAGAAGTATTAGTTTGTTAAGTGTAGTTGGAAAAGTGTATGGTAGAGTAATGATTAATAGGATCAAGGATAAAACAGAGAATGCAATCTTAGAAATACAGGGTGGTTTTAGAAGAAGTAAGGGTTGTATGAATCACATTTTTACAGTTAGGCACATATGCGAGAAATATTTAGCAAAAGGTAAGGAGGTGTATGTTGCGTTTATGGATCAGGAGAAAGCGTATGATAGAGTTGATAGGAATGTGGAATGTGATGAGGTTATATGGAATTGGTGGAAGGTTGTTGCAAGCAGTGAAAAGTTTCTACAAAGGTAGTAAATCATGTGTTAGGATAGGAAATGAAGTGAGTGATTGGTTTTCGGTGAGAGTGGGGCTGAGACAGGGATGTGTGATGTCGCCGTAGTTGTTTAAATTGTATGATGATGGAGTGGTGAGAGAGGTGAATGCTTGAGTACTTGGACGAGGATTAAAACTGGTAGACGAAAATGACCATGAATGGGAGGTAAATCAGTCGTTGTTTGCGGATGATACTGTACTGGTTGCAGACACAGAAGAGAAGCTTGGCCGATTAATGAGAAAATTTGGAAGAGTGTGTGAGAGAAGGAAGTTGAGAGTTAGCCACCAAGAAACACATCAAACGGAGACAGGACTCAGACGTTGGAGACATTATTCACATTTATAAGGATGAAGCAGGAAAGTTGTTAGCAATTCCAGACAGCATTACAATGCAAGACATGGTCCTTAAAAACAAAAATCTTCGAAATGAATGGAAAACTTTGAGATCAAAATCTAGTGACAAAGTGCATCATTCACCAGGCATCATCTTATGTTCGGACATCAATACAGGAAAGCTGTTTGCCATCTCCGTGGCCCTACCATCCATCTGATCTTAAAAACGAGTCCATGAATTTGCCATGTCTGCTTCAGCAGTTATTGACTGGTATTCTGCCTGGAGGACCTGAAAAAGAAAACCCATCTCAAAGAGTGAAACTTCTAATACAGTCTCTTGGTCAGGATCTAATATATGCCACAACACGAGGAAAGCAGAAACCTCTAAAACATTTGTTGCTTCCATATGCTGTCAAAACATTGACAGGCAATACTGAATTGATTCGGATGCTAAACAGACTTGGACATGGGATCTCTTACTCACAGCTTGCAGAAAATGACAGCACTTTGTCTGCAAAAATTAGCTGCAACACAGAACCAAACGGTGGTCTTACCTACTCCTTTGCAGCCATATATTTTCACAAATTTAGCATGGGATAATATCGACAGATTCGAAGAAATTTTGAAAGGTCAGGGAACTTCTCATCGTGTTAATGGCATTGCTGTGCAACGCAAAATAATTGGGCCTCTTCTCCCAAAGCCTGCTCTTCCAGTTATTGATAAGCAAAAACAAAGGACTATTTCTACACAGCACACAGAACTGGAAACCTACATTGCTGGAAAGAGAGTAGGTCCACAACCTTTGCCACCAAGAACGAGTAATAAAGATGCTGATGAAGCTGCTGAATCTGCTCGGAATAATAATTTAATCTGGATAATTCTCAGAAAATCCAATATGGAAAATAAGAACATCCCAAGTTGGACAAGATTTAACATAAACATGAGAAAGGATATTTCCGTCAAAGAAGACATCCTTTGCTACCTTCCCACTATAAACGCCCCTGCAACTGAGCTCACTACAGCTTTTGAAATCCTGAATCAGTCCAAGGCTATCCGAACAGAGTTGCAGCTACCAGTTATTGTCCTTGTCGTAGATCAAGCCATTTTTGCAAAATTATCAGAGATTGCTTAGAGACACAGAGTTAAATATGCCAATGTCATAATTAAGTTGGGAGTATTTCATACCATCTGCAATGCTCTGGCTGTCCTAGGCAAGAGGTTTATGGATGCTAGCTTACATGACCTGTGTATAGAATCGGGTGTTGTTTCAGAAGGTTCAATTAATGGTGCTCTTGAAGGTAAAATGTACAACCGAGCTGTCAGAGTTCATAAACTTGTGTATGAACCTCTCATGAGATTGATCTGGGAACAGTTTATGTCACAATTGGACGAAGATGAACATGTGTACCTGAGAGTTCAAAATACCTTATCCCAGTTAACTAACAAAGACCTAAACCAGAACGATATTGGCAACTTGTTAGTGACTCAAGACTTTAAAGACCTCAAAATAATGTGGTCACAGTTTCTTAACCATCTCCGCAAGTCGAATGGGGATCTGTCTGCATTTTTGATGTCCCACGTTGACATGGTTGAGCACATTATTCTTGGCTTGCTACGTGCATCCCGTGAAGGCAACTAGGAGCTCCATCTGCATGCCATTAGATCACTGATACCCTGGTCATTTGCATATGACAGAACCAACTATGCCAGATACCTCCCTGTGTATTATGCCCAGATGTCAGCCCTAAGTGAGACATATCCAGAATTGTATGAAGCTTTCAGGGATGGTTGCTTTTCTGTCCAGATGTCAAGCACTAATCCTTTTGGCCGTCTTCCAGTAGTTACAGTGAACAGACACACTCAAACACCAGGAGGCACAACCAGATTTAGTCTGAAGTCAGGGGCAGTCAAACGCTATTACATAACTTCTGAGCACAGAAGTGCATTCTTAGGTCAGTTAAGAGACATGGTTCACGAGAATAAATCACATGCAGTTCATTATGATCTCCAGCACCCAAGATCTGAGAAAGATGAGGAAGCAATTTTGGCAATAGTTAGTGGAACTGAAAGCTGGGTAAACCCATTTTCCAGTCAACAGGACATGATGAGCATCTCAACAGCAAAGACTGCCACTCCAGAAGTTGCTTCAGATTTACTTAATGCTCTAGATGTTGGAGAGAAGTGTTACACCAAGTTTAAGCAAGAAAGACTAGATTTTGATCCCCTTGTTACACAATTCTTTGATACTGTCAAGCTCAATAAACTGAAAACCTTTAGCCACATGTGCAGGAAGAAAGAAGTGAAGACTCATACTGGAAGAGCAGCGATATTGAAGGCAGACAGGTCATTGTTTGGGAGAATCATTGTAATTGCCCGAAGTCGAAATCTTCAAATGGCAGATATATTCTCCTATCCTCTTGGACCAATACCATGGGCATTAGCAACCCCTGAGAGTTTGCCAAGGAAGACAAACAAGGCAATCCTCGCTAAAGTATTGTACAAGGATGTCACACAAGAGGAGGAAATGCCCTTAAATTCGGTTTCTGTAATCAATGCCATGATGTTAGTACAAAAGGTGAAAGGGGATCAGAACACTTTTGGTGACATTGCTCAAACAGTCTTTGCTATGGTAATGAAAGAGGGAGGCTCTAGTCAGAGAATTGACATTGTGTTTGATTAATACCATGAACTATCCATCAAAAACTCAGAAAGAAGTGTTAGAGGAGAACAGCATGGATCAAGTCTTCAAAATATTACACCAAATCAGCTTGTCCGTCAGCGGAGGTCCTTTCTGAGTCAGTATCAATAAAACTAACTTTATAACTTTTCTTGTGAATGAGTGGAAGCAGCAACATTACAGAAGCAGGCTACAGCAAAAGGAAATGTTTGTCACAGATGCTGACCTGTGCTTCAAGATAACACAACATGGAAGTGAGATGGTAACGGATCTATCGTGTATTCAAGAAGAAGCCGATGGCTGTCTTCTCTTACATGC
>NC_090746.1:77185910-77188410 GCF_036898095.1 Palaemon carinicauda
TCCCGGTCTTTCATACTACCCTAGGCGTCACCAGGGGGAGAGGGGAGGGATGTAACTGTGGGGACAGGGGGGTGGATATAGGCGTGCCGTCACAACGGCCGTTATAAAAAGCTAAGCCCTATACACTCGCTTGAAGCACACCGCTTCACAATACCTTAAAAAAAAAAAAAAAAAAAAAAAAAAAAAAAGATTTTTCAAAATTTAATGTCACCAACCAGATTAGTCAAATTTAAGAGCTTGTGTCCAGGAAGTTTCAAATTATTAATAAACGATTTTGTTGGTCTTACGCCAACACTGGCTCTGGCTCCTTGATAGACCTTGATGTTGTTTTACTAAAGGGCCCTTTGATGTAAAATCTCTTTATTGGATCCTGTAACGTTTAATGTACATGTTTGTCTTCTCAAATGTTTTAAAATTCTTACCACCTATATGGCATTTTTACTGGATATAGTTATGAGTCGAATCTTGTATTTATAGCAGTAATATCAGCAAGTATAAAAGTAGCTTCAACATCTTAAAAAAAAACCGACATAAAGCATAAAACAGCCATATTAAGTAAACCAGTAGATCAAACGAATAGAATTTTGAACAAAACTTACTTGAAAACTAATGATATAAAAAGGACTATTCGTTGTGATTTGCTTTTCTTATTTTATTCGCATTTTGCAAATTAGCGATTGGAGATTGTAAGCAAATTCTTATTTCATTATCAACATTTACTATTTAGATCAGAGGCTAAAAAAATTTTGCTGAAGCACTGATAATACTAGAATTTAGGTTTCCCAGCGCTGGGGCCGGGAGCCCATTCTCCTCAGATGTACTTAGATTTACTGCAATCTTATCAACAGGTATCAGAGCAGACAGCAGCAAGTAAGACAGCATATGATACAACATCAGAGGTAATGTAACAAAGAGATTTAAGAGCAGAATTTGCATAAAAACAGCAGCAACAATGGACAAACAGCAACAGAAAATAAAACAGCAACAGCAGATATCAGCAACAGCGTTGAAAGTAGCAACTAACATCCCTTGTCACAGCAACGTAATTCGAACTGCGAGAGTAAAATTTATAGACCCACACCCTCTTTGCTCCAAGGCTGTGGTCGTAACCATAACACGAAATTTATAGGCCTACAAGATTTACGCTCTTGCTTCGATATATAACGAGGAGCCAGGCTTTCATTACTGAGGTATTATACGTTAATATATAGTTCTCTCCAGTCATAGCAAGTTATTGACAATAGGTTTTTTTCAGAGGTGGAATTTATAGGTCTACGTAATGCAGTATAGGTTAGCGTAAAAAGTAGAGATTTATGGCTTACGATCTTGGCGGTATTTCAGAAATATATAGCTTCTTTATTATAGATGTTTATAGGCCTATTTTATTTTGTGGTTGGCCTGTGGTACGACAGAGAAAAGACAGTTCTTTGCACAAAATTTATAAGCCTAATAGAAGTTTATTTGTATATATTAAGATTTAATAAATAATTGCCTGTATAACAGAACGTACTTAGCTTACGGTTCTGAACATTTAAAGTAAAATATGCGTTTAAGCGTGTGCAAAGGCGTATTATAATCTTAAAATGAGACAGGCAAGAAAGAAAGAAAGAAAACAAATATCTTAATAATTGCAAAAGTTAGATAACACAATGCTAGAAAATAAAAATAAATAATCTAAATCAATAAATTAATTCTTTTCTTCCCAGATAAAAGGGTAAGGTCGAGTGTCAGAGCAACATAAGAAATGTAGAACTGAAAATGAATAAATGTAAAACTAAAATAATGTTTAATGGAAATGCAGACAGACAACAAATAATAGTTATAGACGAACCTCTAGAAAATGGTAGTAAATTTACGTACTAAGGACAGACAGTAAGTGTTTCCCCAGGACATGAGACCGAAATTAAAAGAAAGAAAAACAGGAGATGGAGAGCTATGGTGAACAAATTGAGGTTATGAAAAATAAAATGCCACTTTCTCTAAAAAGAAAAGTATTTAATCAGATAGTCCTACCGGTATTAACTTATGCATCAGAAACTTAGAGCCCCACGAAAGCTTTAAAACACAACTCAGAGCTATAGAAAGAGTAATGATGGGAATAACACTAAGAGAGAAACACACACACACACACACACACACGCACGCACACCCACAAAGAGCAACACGGATACGAGAGCAAAGTAAAGTAGGCCTAGAGGATATTCTAACATGAAGTCAGAAAAAGAAACGGACATGGGAAGGATATAACATCAAGAATAACAGAATGGGTCCCTTGAGATTACAAAAGAAGCAAGAGAAGGAATAGATGACGATGGATTGACGAACTAAGAAAATTTGCCGGTATAGACTGGCATAGAAAGACCTTAAACAGATGAGAATGGAAGAACATGTCAGAGGCCTTTGTCCTGCAATGGAATAGTGATGGCATATATATATATATATATATATATATATATATATATATATATATATGTGTGTGTGTGTGTGTGTGGGAGGGGTG
>NC_090746.1:77193410-77198410 GCF_036898095.1 Palaemon carinicauda
TTTACTGAGAGTGAAAAGCCCCTCCCTGGCTGGACTGGGTTTAATACCCAGCTTTACTCAGAACTTCATGAGCTTCCACCAGTTACCAAACTGGGATACCTCCCAGTTATAGATGCAAGTCCAACTAACATGGACACTGTGTATACAATTCTGAAGCAGAGCATTGGCATTGCTGATGAGCTGGAACTCGAGCATATTGCTTTGGTCTTTGACCAGGCTATATATGCCAAAGCACAGCAAATCCGGTGGCAAGATGATACATTTAAAGAAAGGTTATTGGTCCGGTTGGGGGACTTTCACACAACCATGGCATACATGGCTACAATTGGAAAGAGGTTTCAAAATTCTGGGCTCGAAGATATCCTCATAGAAGCTGAAGTTGTTGCACAGGGATCTTTTGGTGGCATACTTAGTGGACATCACTACAACCGTAGTGTGAGAGCCCACAAGTTAATGTTTGAAGCCCTTAGCCGCTTGAGGTTGAGGTCATTCACAGAGTCATGCAGTCCAGATGAACTGTTAACTGTCTCAAAGGTGTCAGAAGAGTTGTTGAATTCTGGCCCTACAGCCCAACTGTATGATATCATGAACCAGGATGAATTCAAGGGTGTAATTGACTCGTATGATGCCTTTGTTGAAAAAGAAAGGTCAGAGAAACCAACCTTTGATTACTGGTCATCATACCTTGACATGGTACAAAATCTAGTGAATGGTGGAGCGCTGCTTTGCAGTACAGTTCCATCTCGTGTGAATAATTTGCAGCAATAGGCCCTACTTAATTTCTAATTCATGATTATTTGCTATGGTGGGAAAAACACTACTTTATCTCCGAAGGATTCTTGTCAATTTTGCTAGGTTTATGAGGGTAAATTTGACTCTGGTTCTATTTTCGGTGTCCTTTTATTGTTGTTGGTTCTATTTTTGGTGTCATTTTATAGTTGTGATCTCTTAAAGTCTGTAAAAGTTGAATTTGATTTTGGTTGCACACTTAAAGCAAAGGATAATGGACATTTATGATAACCTGGAAGTCAAGTTAAACAGTGTAGTTCATAATACCACCACCAGGGTGCTGCTGTTTACATTTCTATTGCATAATGTTAATCACATGTTATGATACATATGTACAACACTGTACTCATTCTTAAAAACTGTAAATAAAATGTTTTCTACTGAATATAAATCATCTTTGTGTTTTTGGTCATTTTCACTTCAGATGACTAATTGGTTACATAATGGCCTATAACTAAATAAGGAGCAACTATTTTTGCGGGAACTTTCATATTCTGATTGTCCTGACCCCCATGGTTCAAAATCAAGTGGAATCAACTTGCCCCAAGAAAGTGACCACGAACTCAAAAACTAAGCCCCCTACAGCTTATGCCCCATGGCTTACTACGCATAACCTCTTGAAACCACTACCTACACATGGCTGAGTAACACATTAGGTAACCCAGTGTACTGCACTATATTGTTCCCAGGTAGTTTCTATCAAAGTATTGTAGTTCAAATCAATTTCAGATGTAATTGTTTATTATTAACAATTTCAGTACAAAGTAAGATGACTGATGGCACGAAAGTCGTCACCCCACCACCCAATGTATAAGTAATAACAAAACAATGTAGTTCCTATCTAATAACACTCACTGATACTGTGTGTATATTATTGTAATATATGTACAGTACAGCTTTAATTGTGTAAAACGAATAAAGAAAAATATAAAAACAAATTGCTTCAAAATATGAAAATTCATAATATAGAAGTTCGGATTATGTAACACAAATGAAATGGGTCCAAATACCAGATTATAAAAAATGGCTCAGAGTAGAAACTAATATCACGTAATTACAGGATATATAACGTAAATTAGGGAGAGGTCCATGTACTACGAGAAAAAAAAGGCCAATCTGACCATGAAGATTCAACCCTGTCTGCTTTAATCCAAGTAATCCAAGACGAAATGCCTATTGAAAAGCATAAGAGAACGAACCCTTTGATAAGGTTACCAAGCGGAAATGATCCTAATATATGTAGCGTACAATATTTTCTCCCAACATATTTAATCGAAGTGCCGCCTGACAAGAGACAGAGCCGAATTGAAAAGCAAGAACGATAAAAAAAGGTCTTTTATGCATCTAATAGCTTGTAATATGTTGTTGGGTACGAAGATTAGCCTCTCTCTCTCTCTCTCTCTCTCTCTCTCTCTCTCTCTCTCTCTCTCTCTCTGATCCGATAAAAATCAAAGTATGATGATAGAAAATCGCTGCCTTAACCCTGTATGAATTACTTAGATATTAGGAAAAAAAATCGAATTCCTGGCTTCTTGCTTAGAAAGCGCTCCTATGATCTATTGGTAGTGAATGGTATGTTTCCAGCCTAAACATATAGAAATTTTTATAAGACTGATGATAAAACAAAATAATAATTAAGATGTTCACTGTTTTACAATCCATTTTTCTACGCCCTAATTTTGAGCAAATTGTTGCTTGCACGAAACAGCAACGGTTTGCTATAAATAGAAGTACTGCTTAATATTTTGTAAAACAAGTATTTTAAACAAACCCCAGCACCTCTACTTCACTGAGGATTTTACAAGAACCCAAAATATATACATTTTTTTTTTCAATTTTTTTTTTTTTTATTTTTCAGATTGTACCCTGTAGTGATGTACCCATCGTGCCCATAGTCAGAAAGCCCAAAAAACCTTTTTAAATAAATTTCCACCTCATAATCGCTCCTTTGCATATAAAAGTCAGATGGCAGAATGATGGTAATAATCGAATTGACAATGATGGTGATAGTGAAAATTTTCTGCAATGAGAGACCCATTGTTGTAGTTAACAGCAGACTGCCAAAAATAGGTCCAGGAAGTTACCGGTCATAGCAAATGGGTAGCACAAGACTACATAGAGTAAATACGTCGTTTCCATGTGTACAAGATAAGTAATAGCTAACTACAGAAGATAGGTCACAGCAGGTTGTAGAAGATAGTAGCTCAGGACTGCAGTAGACAGGTGGCAACGGCTGTTGAAGTTAGGTAGCACTAAATTGCAGTAATATATAAATAATAGGTAGCACCTGCCAATGGTTGATTAACAACATCGGGTATTCAAAGATAGGGTCTACTTAGCACCAGAATACAGAGGACAGTGAAAGGCTACAGAAAATAAGTAGAACCAAACTACAATAGACAGGTAACAACAGGCTACACATAAGGGGTAGACCCAGACCGCACTAAATAGGCTGTAACACAATACAGAAAGGAGGGGGAAACAGACTACAGTAAAAATGTAGTAACAGACTGCAAAAAGAGAGAGAAATAGATTATAGTAGATGGACAGGAAGAAACTACAAAAACGAGGGAGATCGGACTACAGTATATGGGCTGTAGCACACCACAGAAAAGAAGGCGGAACAGACTACAGTAAATATATAGTAACACACTCAACAAAAGATGGAAAGCCAGACTACTGTAGATATACAGCAACAAGCTACAAAAAAAAAAAAAAAAAAAAAAGAGGAAGAACCCGAATACAGTAAAGAGGTAGAAACAGAATGCAAAAATAGGATGGAGAAACAAGTTACAGTAAATAGTCAGAGAAAAAAACTATAAAAATGAGAGAGCCAGACTACATTATATAGCGGTATATAGGCAATAGTACACTAGAAAAAAAAGGAGGAAATTTGTATTACAGTAGAAAGGCATAAACAGAATGCAGAGAAGAGGGAGAGCAAGACTACATTATACAGACAGTGATACAATAGAGAAAATAGGAGAATTATGATACAATACATGGACAGCAATAAACTTAGAAAAGAAGGCTAGTTAGATTATAGTATATAGTATATAGGTAGTAACAGAATACAGAAAAGAGGGAGAGCCAGAGTACAGTATATAGACAGAAACTGCCTATAAAAGCAAGGTAAACATGCCACCAGCGGTGCAAGAGTTTAGCAAAGAGTGCGTCCGTGGCGTTATAAATAACCTGGCTATTAGTTCTCCGTTAGGTAATAGCATACCTCTTTTGTGAGTGTGTACGCACTCAATCGCACTCGCGTGCATGTGTGCGTGTTCATGTGCATACCTCTGAGGTTGATCTACGTTCCAGCGGACGAAGTGCTTATTTACCTTCAACCGCAAAAACTCAGGAAATAAAAAAAAAGAAGATTACCCCGTCTGTCAACAGTTTCTCAAACTAGTCTTCGGAAAACCACATGATCTGGTGACAAAGTAGGCCTACGTAGGCCTAGTCATTCGCTTCGTGATGCGTAAAGAAACAGTTATACGGTTCTCATTGTTGTTTAGTCGCTGGTCCTTGTAAATGTAGTTAGTATTTATATACAGTATATGGACATCAATCAATGAAATACAAATACATGAATTATTTTCGAATAATATTGATGTTATTTGTTGAAAAATTTCGTTTGTTGGTTTATATTTTTCATATTTGGTTTATGGAGGTTCGCTTTAATGCCTAATGCTATTCAAATTTGATCCGGATGAATGACACCTTAATAATAATAATAATAATAATAATAATAATAATAATAATAACAATAATAACGAGATTATGATAATTTGGATAATGATAATGCTGATAACAGTAATGATAAAGATATCATTATTGATGATAGTAAAAGTAGTAAAATAATAATAGCTATAACTATAATCTTCAACACTTGATTCTACATTATATAACCTACGTCTTGTTTTGAAATGTTTTATGCTACATGCAAAAATATAAAAATTATTCATTGACAAGGTCTTGAAAATTAAAGTTTCATTGAAAAGAATAATAGCCCCTGAAATACAGATACATGAATAATTTGAAAAATAGTTTCTAATTGCAAAGGAACGTTTTCTTAATTAATTTTGTTTTTAAAGTTGTTGTTTTTGTTGTCGTCATGATTACTGTTTAGAGGTCGTTCAAGAATGGCAGAGGCAAGGGACAGGACAATGTCCTAGACACTACTCATACATACATATGATCAGTGCCCAAGC
>NC_090746.1:77200910-77203410 GCF_036898095.1 Palaemon carinicauda
TCTATATATATATATATATATATATATATATATATATATATATATATATAATATAATATAATATAATATAATATAATATAATATAATATAATATATATATATATATATATATATATATATATATATATATATATATATATATAAATACCTATCAAACCATGTGACTTCCTCAGCGACATACCTATTAACGACATCAATATCGAGAACAAAATAAGATTAAAAAAAAAAAAAAAAAAAATCTTAATCATCAATAACGAAAATAAGCATCCTGAAAAACACCTGTAATATAAACAAATAAATTTCTTATAAAAAGCAAGAAAGTAATGAAAAATCACTTAAAAATAACAAGAGAAAAAACAATAAAAACCGAGTAACTGGTTGAATCATTGTGTGAAATACTGGCACACACATCATCAAAACAAGGATAAATATGATGAAAATATAATGAAAACAGTGCATAAACAATAAACATCTACAACAATATTATAAGAGACAAAGTAGAGAAAATTACAAAAAATAAACAAGAACAAAAAGAAAAACAATAAGAAAAAAAGGAATTACTTGTTAAATCATTACCCCAAAATACTGACAAACACAGATCTGAGTCATCACCCCCAGGTCCCAATTCCCCTCCAGCAACCCCCCGCCCCCCCTTTCCTCCTACCCTCCTTCTCTCTCTTTCTACTTAAAATACTCCAGCAGGAAGCCTCTGTTAACATTATCTCCCCCCCCCCTTCACTATATTTGCATTATCTTGGCTCCCCGTTCATTTACATAAAGCCGTGTCAGTCAAATCTCTTCTTTGATAACCCTCTAAGTGATGCAACAGACTTCCTGGATGCGTTTGATAATCAAATGACTTTCATTCATTATATTTTTTGGATTTATACATTTTTTCTTATGGTTAAAGCTGCTGCTTGCCTAAGTGGTTAATGGTTCTCCTTGAGTGAGAGAGAGAGAGAGAGAGAGAGAGAGAGAGAGAGAGAGAGAGAGAGAGAGAGAGAGAGAGAGAGAGAGAGAGAATTTAATATATATCTTTTTTACGGTCTAATAATAATAATAATAATAATGATAATAATAATAATAATAATAATAATAATAATAATAATAATAATAATAATAATAATAATAATAATAATAAGTTTTCAAGTCTGATATCAATAATAATAGAAATAACAATAGTAATAATAATAGTAACAATAACAATAATAATAATAGCAATAATAATAATAATAATAATAATAATAATAATAATAAATTTTCAAGTCTGATAATAATAATTTTAAATATAATAATAACAATAACAATAATAATAATATTAATAATAATAATAATAATAATAATATTTTCAAGTGTGATAATAATAATAATAACAATTATTATTATTATTATTATTATTATTATTATTATTATTATTTAGGGTAAATATGGGATGAGGTCGTTAGCCCCACACCATTCCAATGTGATCCTAAATAGTTCTTATTGCTAGTTACCTTACCAGGCTTAGACCAGGCCCAGTGTCACTCAACTTTCTTGGAATCTAATTATAAAAGACTCTTGATGATACTATCCGAAAATATTGGCTTTCACGTCTCATTAAGACCAATTGCTACTTGCTCCTGACAATTATCAGTTGGTTCATGATTCAGATTCAAGACTCTTTTTGGTATGAGTAGAAGTCTGGCTTGAGCCTTTATGTTAAGTAAGGATTTATCTGTAGAATAGAAATTAATGGCCAACCAAGCGAAATTTAATGAAACAGGATATTTTTGTCTATAAGACTCAAGTATGTTTTTTTTGATGTGGTTGACGAAACAAGATCAAGAACATCATGTTTTATAACACATCTATAAAAGTTTGAAGAACTTCATATTTTGAATGAAATAAAATATAAATAAAATTGTAGTTAAATCACATTTCACATTATTCTTTTTACTCTTGACTAATACTCAACTTTCTAAACTATTGCTACTAGGGTTAGCTAGCTAACTGCCCTCTTTCTTATATTCACCCATTTTTCCTATTAGCTAAAAAAAAATGCGTTTTGTAACAAATATGTAAGTTTGAAAATCTCTATAGGTTCAATAAAATAAAACATGTTAAAATCAATGACACGAAATATATATGAAAATCTATAATGAAAACATTCACGAAAAGTATGGCAATATAACTGTAAAGGTTTGAAGAAATATTCCCAAAAATTATAATAAAACACTTCAAGATAAAATCACAAAAACTTAATTTGACGGGAATTCAAGCCAAAATAACTCATCTTATCGTTGGCGTAAACGCCACCGATATGACGCGAACATCCGGCCGGAAAGTCTAATGAGACAAATATAAATGGCACCGGGAAAATGAACCTGATAAAGACGAGTGTCTCAAGAACTATTTATAAATACGACAAAAGTCGGAACTCCGCCCACGTGACACTTAAGAAACAGAGATAAGTAGAGAGAGAGAGAGAGAGAGAGAGAGAGAGAGAGAGAGAGATGAGAGA
>NC_090746.1:77208410-77220910 GCF_036898095.1 Palaemon carinicauda
ATTAACAACCTTAAAAATATATAAAGAGCACGCATTTGAAATATAAATTTTTTTAAGAATATACATCACGCGTGAATGCAAGCACGTACTGGCAAGTACTCGAATTCAGCCAACCCTAATATACAGAGAATAGTGTATATATATACGAAAACGTACCATTATTTATATATAGTTTTTATTTGATACTAATATTTCCTTTCCTCATTGGGCTACTTACCTATTAGGGCCATTGGGCTCGTAGCATTCAACCTTTCCAACAACGGTTGTATCTTCACTAATAGTGATAATTTTACACAATGCGTAAAATTAAGTCCTTGCCACCACCTCCTACCTTCAATATCCCTCAGTGTTCTAGCAGAAATCATAAAATTATCTTATTTCCTTTCCACACTGGACTACTTTCCCTGTTGTAGCCCCTGGGCTTGTAGTGTTCTGTTTTTTCAACCAGCTTGTAGCTTGGCAATGAAGAATAATAACAACAGTTCCCCTCCCTACACAGTAGGTCAAATTAAAACCCCCGCCACTACCCCCTACACCCTCAGTCTCTCTTACCCCCTCTGTTACAGCAGAAACCAAGCAAGCGTGAATCCTGCATAGGATCTTTTCACTGCTTGCAAGGTCTGTAATCCAGATAATGATGACCCAATTAAAGAACGCTTTCAAGGTCAGGCTTACGTTACGCAACATCGTTATGAGATCAATATCATGCAACGTGAACTTGAGAACCAAAACAAAACGTAATACATCCGGTAATTGGAGTAAGGTATGGTTTAATCATAATAAAGATAATAACGATAATAATTGAGGAGTCAGTAGTAATTTGTCGGTACATATTTATTAGTTTCCATATATGCACGGTTTTATGCATGTGTGTATGTATGTATGTATTTGAATATAACTTATTATGAAGAGAATATATATTACAATTATTATTAAATGCTAAGCTACAACTCTAGCTGGAAAAGCAGGATGCTATAAGCCCAGGGGCTCCAACAGGGAAAATAGCCCAGTGAGGAAAGGAAACAAGGAAAAATTAAATATTTTAAGAACAGTAAAAACATTGAAATAAACATTTCCTATATAAAATATAAAAACTTTAAAACATACATATATTATATATATATATATATATATATATATATATATATATATATATATATATATATATATATATATATATATATAAATAAATATACATTATATATATATATATATATATATATATATATAAATAAATATACATACACACACTATATATATATATATATATATATATATATATATATATATATATATATATATATATATATACTGTGTATATATAATAATAATAATAATAATAATAATAATAATAATAATAATAAATCTAACTAGAAAATACGGTATTGTATTAAATACCACATACACACACTTTCTCTGTATGAAATTGTCCTAAACTAAAATCCCTCGATCGCTGAAAGTAATTCTCTCTCTCTCTCTCTCTTTCTCTCTCTCTCTCTCTCTCTCTCTCTCTCTCTCTCTCTCTCTCTCTCCATATCAGCTAGCCATATCTCATCACCCCATTACCCAAACAACTTCATAAGAAGAGGTTAATAGGTCACGATGCAATGGCAAATATCCTTGCACAATGCAGGCCACTCCGTCCAACAATACAGGCCACCCACCCCCCCACAACACCCCAGCTAGCACATACCACTAAATTAGCCCATGTCAGTCATAATCCATATGCGTGCTAAGTACAAGCGACAAGACAATAAGGCCGAAACATGCCTCCGGGTCCATCTAGATTTAACCCTTAATGACAACTCAAGCGTTTAGAGGCGAGATGCAAGAAGCCTGATCGCTTACCAGATGTTGTCAGGTTCTTGGATGCAGGGCAAGACTGATTCATGCGTGCAATTGCTTGTCAAAGATTTGCTTGCAATCGGTACTGGAGATCGTAGTGCATTAGGAGGACTTGAAATGTCAAAGGTTTGCTTACAATGGTGGTGCTGACTGCAATACATTAGGATGACTAGAAATTTCAAAGATGAAGACCAAGAAAGAGATGGCCTGATTGTGTAGGGAAAGATTTGCTATGAAAAGCTAATGAGGAAAATGAAGTACAGAACAGAAATCGATGGAGACGGCTCATTCAGAAAGGCGAACCTATATAGTAATGGGTTAAAACTAAGAAGAAGAAGAAGAAGAAGAAGAAGAAGAAGAAGAAAAAAGAAGAAGAAGAAGATGATGATGATGATAGTGATGATGATGATATTGTTATTGCCAATAAAAAACCTTTTGACAGTATAAAAGATAGTCGAAAAGTTATTTCTTAAGTCTGGAGATGCTGCGTACAAAAGGACTTCCCCGGGCTGGACAACAGCAAGTTTTGAATAGTGTAATATTCCCAGTATAGAAATTGAGTTACTCAGAAAATACAGGTTGATACACATTAAGACAACCATGCAGAGAGTAATTAAATATTTCTTTTTATCTAGTAAATAGTCCCCTTTAGATATTAACATGAAGCTTGCAACCCAGTCCCAAACCTTATTTGGTATTTCGACCCTCTCATATATCGTCACTTTTTCATTAAAACGCAAATACTAACAAATAAGGACTAAATCATCAAATCCTGCATATTTTGGCCCTTTAACAATGAAGACCTCCCTCTACCCCTTCCAAAATCTTCACCCCTCCAGACCCCTCCCTACCGCTGGCAAAACTCAACCCTCATAAAATTGCAGAGAGCATAAATATTACCTTAATAGGAAGGCAAAACAGGTCCTCCACCCATCAGCTAAAGATTTTTTTTAAAGTTTGAATACACAGTAAAACTTTTCGGACTCGAAACAGAATACAGTTATTCTTAGTCATAAAATTCGACGACAGAACATGTTAGTGGGTGTTAAGAGAGAGAGAGAGAGAGAGAGAGAGAGAGAGAGAGAGAGAGAGAGAGAGAGAGAGAGAGAGAGAGAGAGAGAGAGAATCTTTATTGGCATTTGTTACCATAAAAATGTGTTATAAACATTAGTAGTACAGCTCAAGTTCATTAAGCATGAAGCTTTTATATGGACCAGATTTAGTTAACATAAAAATATGGACGACATGCAAGTGTTATGGCCTAGTTGAAGACACACAAACAAATACAAATACAAATTGTGCTAAACGCTAATGGTGAAGAAAACTAACATGAGCGAGAGAGAGAGAGCCTTACCTTACCTTATTGCCTTATTCTATGTTTGGGTTTCCCCAGGTCCCTCAGTGTGAGGCACCTCGTATATCCACCAGAGAGAGAGAGAGAGAGAGAGAGAGAGAGAGAGAGAGAGAGAGAGAGAGAGAGAGCAAATTGTGCTAAACATTAAAGGTCAGGAAACTAATAGGAGAGTGTAATCGCCATAACAGCGAATGTAGAATAAGTATATGTGTGAAATAAATAATATAGCTATACGGAAGAAAGGGAACTAGAATAAAGAGATAAAGGCTAGCGAGAGAAAATATGCTTACTATGGAAGCGCTCATCCCGGGCGCATTAACCTCTAGCCTTAACACATGTCGAACACCACCATAGGAAAAGAATCAAGCCATTGATGTGCGGAGCATAAACACATCTCCATCGTTAATGTATAACGTAGTTGTGAACGAGAATTTGCAGAGAATACATGCTGTAGAGCAATCTCCAATACTACCACAATACCGCATCGTGTATGTATAATGTTGTACACAATTATGTAATATGTTAATATTTTAATAACTGTAAATTAGAGAAGGTTATAACGATCAACATACAAATCATTGAGTTATTCATTGTATGACACATGGATTTTAGATCAATAACATGTCAATTTGTAATGATACTAACTCGCATATTGTCTATGTCACCAGGTTTGATCACAACAAATAAATAGTGAATTCAACACTGCGGTATCAATTACTCCACCATTAGTCGCTAGAGAAAGAGGCGACTACAATCAAACACGAACGGATATTGAAGTCACGGGACCTTGGCATCATAGTACGGATGGAAATTAAGTTTATGGGAATCACCCCCAAATATGTGGACTGTTCTTACAGAAGTGGATCGTATCTACAGAGGACGTTGCTGAATAGCGCCACGCACTTATTTAAGTTACATGTGTGCAGATTATGAATGTGCTAGAAAGGTTTCTATTAATATTTCGTTTGTATAAGTGCCTGTTTACTCCCTGTTGACGAGTGACGAGAAATGGAATTAACTTGGAGAACAGATAACCAATATCGTGCATAGATTAAGAATAAGTAATATTTAAATATTACCGAAGTGTAAGCTTATATGTGTGTAATTACATATGTATAAAAAGGGGTGAGTGAAGTGATATTGAGGTAGGTAATTAAATTGACTCATAAGGGATACATAATGATACGCAATTAATGAAATTTCCAGTGAAGTGATTTTCATGTAAACGATTAAGTACACAGGTAAAAGATACATAAATTTAAGTCAAATAAACGTGAAGTGATATTGAGGTAGGTAATTAAATTGATTCTTAAGGGATACATAATGATACGCAATTAATGAAATTTCCAGTGAAGTGATTTTCATGTAAACAATTAAATAGACAGGTAAAAGATAGATAAATTTAAGTCAAATAAACGTGAAGTGATATTGAGGTAGGTAATTAAATTGATTCTTAAGGGATATATAATGATACGCAATTAATGAAATTTCCAGTGAAGTGATTTTCATATAAACGATTAAATAGACAGGTAAAAGATAGATAAATTTAAGTCAAATAAACGTGAAGTGATATTGAGGTAGGTAATTAAATTGATTCTTAAGGGATACATAATGATACGCAATTAATGAAATTTCTAGTGAAGTGATTTTCATGTAAACGATTAAATAGACAGGTAAAAGATAAATAAATTTAAGTCAAATAAACGTAAATATAGAAGGTATGATGAGATAAGAATTTTAGCAGGATTGTGTTTATTGTTAAAACTCCGAGGAACATGAAGTTCGCTTAAGTAATAAAGGGACAAATAAAAAGTGGAACAAAGAGGTATTGAGTATTTAGGTGCAAACCTAAACAAAACAAGGTGCATAATTTGGTGTAATTTGAGCCAGAGCAAGGCTAATTGCATTGTAAACGAATGCTGACGATTGAGTTATGTGCAAACCTAAACAAAACAAGGTGGATAATTGGGTGTAATTTGAGCCAGAGCAAGACTAATTCCATTGTAAACAAATGCTGACGATTGAGTTATTATGTGCAAACCTAAACAAAACAAGGTGCATAATTGGGTATAATTTGAGACACAGCAATGCTGATTTCGTTGTAAACGAATGCTGATGATTGGGTTATTAGGTGCAAACTTTAACAAAGCAAGGTGCATAATTTGGTGTAATTTGAGACACAGCAAGGCTGATTTCGTTGTAAACGAATGGTGACGATTGGGTTATTAGGTGCAAACCTAAACAAAACAAGGTGCATATTTTGGTGTAATTTGAGCCAGAGCAAGGCTAATTCCATTGTAAACGAATGGTGACGATTGAGTTATTAGGTGCAAACCTAAACAAAGCAAGGTGCATAATTTGGTGTAATTTGAGACAAAGCAAGGCTGATTCCATTGTAAACGAATGTTGATGATTGGGTTATTAGATGCAAGCTTAAACAAAACTAGGTGCATGACCTGGGGTAATTTGAGACGCAGCAAGGCTAATTCCGTTTTAATCGAATGTTGATGATTGGGTTATTAGATGCAAGCTAAAACAAAACTTAAGTGCATGACTTGGTGTAATTTGAGACACAGCAAGGCTAATTCCGAAGCTAAAACAAAACTTAAGTGCATGACTTGGTGTAACTTGAGACACAGCAAGGCTAATTCCGTTGTAATCGAATGTTGATGATTGGGTTATTAGATGCAAGCTAAAACAAAACTTAAGTGCATGACTTGGCGTAACTTGAGACACAGCAAGGCTAATTCCGTTGTAATCGAATGTTGATGATTGGGTTATTAGATGCAAGCTAAAACAAAACTTAAGTGCATGACTTGGTGTAACTTGAGACACAGCAAGGCTAATTCCGTTGTAATCGAATGTTGATGATTGGGTTATTAGATGCAAGCTAAAACAAAACTTAAGTGCATGACTTGGTGTAACTTGAGACACAGCAAGGCTAATTCCGTTGTAATCGAATGTTGATGATTGGGTTATTAGATGCAAGCAAAAACAAAACTTAAGTGCATGACTTGGTGTAATTTGAGACAGAGCAAGGCTAATTCCGTTGTAATCGAATGTTGATGATTGGGTTATTAGATGCAAGCTAAAACAAAACTTAAGTGCATGACTTGGTGTAATTTGAGACACAGCAAGGCTAATTCCGAAGCTAAAACAAAACTTAAGTGCATGACTTGGTGTAATTTGAGACACAGCAAGGCTAATTCCGAAGCTAAAACAAAACTTAAGTGCATGACTTGGTGTAATTTGAGACACAGCAAGGCTAATTCTGAAGCTAAAACAAAACTTAAGTGCATGACTTGGTGTAACTTGAGACACAGCAAGGCTAATTCCGTTGTAATCGAATGTTGATGATTGGGTTATTAGATGCAAGCAAAAACAAAACTTAAGTGCATGACTTGGTGTAATTTGAGTCACAGCAAGGCCAATTCCGTTGTAATCGAATGTTGATGATTGGGTTATTAGATGCTAGCTAAAACAAAACTCAAGTGCATGACTTGGTATAATTTGAGACACAGCAAGGCTAATTCCGAAACTAAAGCAAAACTTAAGTGCGTGACATGGTGTAACTTGAGATAGAGCAAGGCTAATTCCGTTGTAATCGAATGTTGATGATTGGGTTATTAGATGCAAGCAAAAACAAAACTTAAGTGCATGACTTTGTGTAATTTGAGACACAGCAAGGCTAATTCCATTGTAAACGAACGTTGATGATTGGGTTATTAGATGCAAGCTAAAACAAAACTAAGTGCATGACTTGGTATAATTTGAGCCACAGCAAGGCTGCTTCCGTTGTAAACGAATGTTGGTGATTGGATTATTTGATGCAAACTTAAACAAAACTAAGTGCATAACTTTGTGTAATTTGTGCAACAGCCAGGCTGCTTCCATTGTAAATGAATGTCGATAATTAGATTCATAAATGCAAATAGAAACGATGCTAAGTGATAAACCATAACAAGGCTGCTTCCATTGTAAAGGGAATCAAGAGAAAAAATATCCATCGAGTTAATAAATAAGTAGCCGAGGGACCGACGAACAACATCCTTGGTGGACAAGGAAAGACCCGTGACACACATGGCCTCGTTAAAGGAAAGCGAGGGACATGGTGTGTGGAAGATGTCCATGAGGGACGGAAAAATAACATCCTTGGTGGACAAGAAAAGACCAATGGCACCCATGGCCTTGTTACAGGACGACGAAGGACATGGAGTGTTGAAAATGTCCATGAAAGACGAACAAACAACATCCTTGGTGGACAAGGAGAGAACCATGGGGTGTGGAAAATGTCCATGAGGGACGGACAAACAACATCCTTGGTGGACAAGGAAAGACCAATGGCACCCATGGCCTCGGTAGACAAGGAAAGACCAATGGCACCCATGGCCTTGTTAAAGGACAGCGAAGGACATGGTGTGTGGAAAATGTCCATGAGGAGCGGACAAACAATATCCTTGGTGGACAAGGAAAGACAAATGGCACCCATGGCCTTGTAACAGGACGACGAAGGAAATGGTGTGTGGAAAACATGGAGAAGGAAAGACCCATGACACCCATGGTCTCGGTACAAGACAGAGAAGGACATGGTGTGTAGAAAATGTCCATGAAGGACAGACAAACAACATCTTTTGGGGGGCAAGGAAAGAACCATGGCCCCCATGGCGTTGGTATAGGATGGCAAAGGACTTGGCGTGTGTAAGACGTCCTTGAGGGATGAACAAACAACACCCTTCAGGAAAATGGAAAGACGAAATGAAGTACTTTACATATGGTCTCATCAAAAGACGATACCAGACATGATAGGGCAACAACGTTCTCGATTGACAAACAAGTAATATCCTCTAAAGAAAGGGGAACACAGCATGACCTACATCAAAACAAGAGAGGAAGGTATGAAGTTGAATCTGATACAAACTCTTTAGAATGGGAGAGCGCCCACCGCTCGAGATGCAGAAGTATTGTACCTCGACACAGAAGGTTCACAAAACACAAAAGTAAATACTAAATCAACTCCACGGACTCGAGTGAAGATTATCGCTCGAGATACAAAAGAGATGGTAGCGGGCAATTAGCCGGGCAATCAGCAAGTAACTGATGGAGAAGGATGGAAATGGAAAGTAAACCCAATCCTGAATCTGTAAAGTCCTTTCGATCAGCAAAGGATAAAGACACAAGGAAGTGGCAAGATGTTCGCAAATGGGGAAGAACCGTAGATGGTGATAGCGACTCCAGTGACAATGTACATTATTTAAAAATGGATAACCTGCATAAGCCCAGGAAATTGACTTCCAAACAAACACCCAAACATCACCAAGAGGAACAAGCCAAATTGGGAGACCAGACCAACACCAAGACTCCGAGCTCAGAAAAGAACCAAGGTTACCTCGCCAACTCCTAATAGGATTGGAGAGCTTTACCCAATCAAGTTACTCAAGATCCACAGCACTAGTGAAGAGGAAGGCTGGGCATTTCTCAGCATTTTCAATAAAATCTACAAAGGAAACAACGTTATGGAAGCACACAAATTCAGCAGGGAAGTGACGAGTTTGGAAACATTTATTGTTGAAACAATTTCCTCAACAGAAGGGATGAAACTGTCGAGATGCAAGTCAGACAATTTCGGGGTGTAGACACTCAAGAGGATACAGACAAAAAGGGAAAATACATCGAAGATTACAAGGTTAGGCAAATATGGAATGCATAAGAAAGGCGTGTTAGGACCCACTACCAGTTTCCAATACCTTTTATGGAGGAAATGCCCAAATTTCCAGACAACCAGATCATGGTATAACGGTGTAACTTTCATGTCTACGGCGTAATGAAGAAATGCGATTACAATATGCACAAGAAATGGATGGTTGATGAAGAAAGGATACGCAGAACCAGCACATCATTGAATAGACCCGGTAAAGGATGGTATCTTCCACATCATCCGGTATTTAGTATGAACAAGCCTGATAAAACCAGAGAAGTTTCGACTGCGCTGCTTCATTCAAGGGCATATCATTGAACAGCCAAGTCATGCAAGGGCTGGATATGATGAAGGATTTACCGGGAATTCTCATCAGATTTAGGGAAGGAAAAGTGGAAATAGCAGCTGTCATAGAGGCCATGCGTCATCAAGTGTTTGTAAATCCAACAGACAAAGATGTGCTTCAATTCCTTTGGTGGTCACAAGGAGGTCTTGATAAAAAAACCCCAGCACTATTGTATGACAGTTCATATATTTGGAGATGTATGGAGCCCAGCACGTACCATCTTTGAATTAAAGGGACACTTGAAAGAAACTGGAATGATGCAGCAAAAGAAGCAGTTTCTAACTTCTTCATTGATGACCTGCTTCACTCAAGCTGATGAAATTGCTATTAAACTAGCTCATGGATTGCAAATGATTCTAAAAGGGGATGGATTTCGTCCAACTAAATGGATGAGCAATGCCAGATATGTGATCTCCATTCCCCTGCAGAGAGAAATGTAGCTGTTAAAGATGTTGACCTATTTAAGGGAAGGCTACCCATACACAGGGCACTAGGAGTACTATGGGACCTCGACAGGGACGGGTTGACAGTCCGTACGTCTACCTACAACGAACCTTACAATTGAAGAGGGATCCTGAGCATAATGAGTTTTTGTCTACGACCTCTTGGGCACATTAGCACCCTTCACAGTAAAAGAAAAGATAATCTTTCAAAACGATGTATGCTGAAAGGTTGGATAGGACCAGAATCTCACACCAAAAAAGAAGTTAAGATGGGTTACGTGGCCTTTGGAGGTATAAGCCTCAGAAGGACTAGTCATTCCCCGCCAATACGCGACAGGAGGCCTCGGTAAGAAGGACGGGATAGAATTTAATCATCTCTGTGATGCCTCTCAAGTTGCATATGCCTCAGTGTCTTGACACATGAAACACAAACTAGGCAAAAATATAGTAGCATGGATTTAGCACGCACAAGTTTAGCACCAATCATGACGTTATCCAAAGTACGTCTTGAATTGTGCACAACCGTTTTGGCTACTGAGACAAGTGTCAAGATTAGGAGGGTGATAAAACAACCAGTCAAACACTCCAGCTTTCGGTCAGATAGTGCAATAGTTCTCCAATACATTAAGAGCACCGAACGTCAATTCCAAACTCTCAATACTAATCAATTAGGGACGATTCATAGGCGCTCCAAACCAAAACATGGCGGCAGGTTAGTTCACAACAAAATCCAGCAGATGATGCCACAAGGGGACTGACAGCCCAGGACTTGCTTGCCGGCAGAAGATGGAGACATTGGGCCAATTTTCCGGAGCAAACCTTCGACCTGGTGGCCAGCACAGCCGGTCGTTCTGGAGTCACCATTTGATGACCCTGAAGTCAAGAAAGGAACCTCCACTATGACAACACACATGCAACCAGCCAACAAAGATAAACTCTTCCATCTTGGTACGCCCTTCAACCTGCTACAGCGCTACAGCTTGGATCCTCAAATTTTAATACTGGCTCAGATCTGGAAAGGCACACCCCACCAACCTGCGACTCACAGTGTTAGAAATTCAAGAAGCCAGGAAATGTATTATAAGGGCCCTCCAGCAATGCAAGTTTGGAGATGACATAGCAGTGCTGCAATTAGAGAAGTTAACAAGTCAAAGTTCAAGCCACAGGCTAGATCCCTATCTTGATGAGTGGGGAATCATACCCGTAGGAGGTCATATCCCACACGAACATGACCCTAGTGGCACGTTAGGTACAATCCTCTTGCAAAACATCATCACATTGCTGCCTTGATGGCACTAGATGCACATGCCTTTCTATCAGGTCACTCAGGCTGCGAACACAAAAAGGGCTTCATTACAACGTTATTATTGGATCATAGAAGGGTACTCAACCATCGACAACATTCTCTGAGCACATATCATTTGCCGCAGGGTGAACAGGAAAATAGTCCTCGAACGGACTAGTTGGCGCCTGCTAAAGTCTTACGTCGCCGTTTGAAACAGACACAGCTTCTGTCCGATCGGTTTTGGCACAGGTCGAAAGCAGAGTACCTGCAAACGCTTCAAATGTGCAAACGCAACATCAAGACTACACACCGGATTGTCATGGGCTTGTAAGGAAGGTACATGTAAGAACCTCCACCGGAACACTTATCAGACCAATCGTTAAACTGTGCCTGTTTGAAGTTTGCTTGACATACTAAGAGTAAATAGAACCAGTAGTGAAAAATTGGGCATAGTATGCCCAATGGGGGGAGTGTAATCGCCATAACAGCGAATGTAGAATAAGTATATGTGTGAAATAAATAATATAGCTATACGGAAGAAAGGGAACTAGAATAAAGAGATAAAGGCTAGCGAGAGAAAATATGCTTACTATGGAAGCGCTCATCCCGGGCGCATTAACCTCTAGCCTTAACACATGTCGAACACCACCATAGGAAAAGAATCAAGCCATTGATGTGCGGAGCATAAACACATCTCCATCGTTAATGTATAACGTAGTTGTGAACGAGAATTTGCAGAGAATACATGCTGTAGAGCAATCTCCAATACTACCACAATACCGCATCGTGTATGTATAATGTTGTACACAATTATGTAATATGTTAATATTTTAATAACTGTAAATTAGAGAAGGTTATAACGATCAACATACAAATCATTGAGTTATTCATTGTATGACACATGGATTTTAGATCAATAACATGTCAATTTGTAATGATACTAACTCGCATATTGTCTATGTCACCAGGTTTGATCACAACAAATAAATAGTGAATTCAACACTGCGGTATCAATTACTCCACCATTAGTCGCTAGAGAAAGAGGCGACTACAGAGAGAGAGAGAGAGAGAGAGAGAGAGAGAGAGAGAGAGAGAGAGAGAGAGAGAGAGATTACCCGTTTTATTGCAAACCGTCAGATTTACTCTATCAAAATGACGCTAGAACGACAATTATGAAACTCGTTTTTATTTCTTTGACTGAGTTTTTCGCATCTTGATAAGGGCTGACGTTGATGGAGGCGTTCGCTGCACGTTTTGTAAAAGATTTTTTTTTTTTTTCGTCTGCATGTGTTTGTGCCTTGTATTTGCGGTTTTCTTGTTAGTGTGTTTATGGTTTTATATTTAGATGTGTGTATTTTCCTGTTTGTACTTTTTTTTTTCATGAGTGTAAGTTTTTGAGTTTGTATGTATTTGTATAAGCCGGTAGTTTTTGTGATTGTGAATGAGTGTGCTTTTTATTTGTGTGCTTGTGCTCTAGCGTTGGGCGTGCACGAGTTTGTGTGTGTTTGTTCTTTTGCTTTCGTGTCTGGGTA
>NC_090746.1:77225910-77228410 GCF_036898095.1 Palaemon carinicauda
CCAGAGTATTGTCTCTGTGCCTTGCCTCTGCCATTCATGAGTAGCTTTTAAAACCTTTAAACAAGGTCCATTAATGTCATCAGGCTGAGAGCGAGTAATAAAGTAGAAGGAAATGTCTATTGAAATCCTGAAGGAACTTTAACTGAAATTCATTACTTAGTGAAAGCTGATGTCGACAACTACAGTGGCTAATTACTCGATTCTCTCTCAGCAATTTATCAGCATTAATTGGCCAGTTAATTACAGCGTGTAACTGCCGACATGATCAATCTGGCCAACTGTGTGTGTGTGTGTGTGTGTGTGTGTGAGACAGACAGAGAGAGAGAGAGAGAGAGAGAGAGAGAGAGAGAGAGAGAGACGCAATGGTTTATGTTGTACACCTGACAATTATCGAAGCTCGAGGTGGGCTGTGATTTCTTTATGCACTTTAATTTTCTTTCGAATGACGTGTGCTATTGTTGTTTAAACCACTGTTATTTTAGATGTTATTGCTTTTATAATTACCGATCCTCTCTTTATTGTGAAAATCAATTCAGTGATATTTGAAAGCTTGAAATTATGAAGATTGCAATGAAATGAGACATACAGTATATAACAATCACCCCATAAGATGATGATATAAGATATTGTTGATTTCTTAATCACTGATGCTCTGTCTGTTGTAAAAAGCAATTCAGAGATATTGCAGAGCTTCAAATGATGTAAAGTTTAGGAATCATCCCATAAGAATTGCCCCACCCTTACTTCACGGCGAGTTCCGGGGTTTAGCCACCATATCTGCCATATCTCCCTACATTGTCAGTTTGATCAATCAATCGCCGTGAAGTATGTGATAGGGTAAACAGTTCGGAGAGAGGTGTGCCAGGAACTTCTGTGTCCAACTGTATGTATGGAAATCCATATAACTAAAGTTGAAACTTCATATACAATGCAATAGGATTGAGTTCATGAATTAGAGCTATATAACTGGCGTTGGGGCCTGTGATGCCATTCAGTGCCCTTCAAGGCGAAAAGGCCATCATAAACAAAAGCAAATAACACTTAAACCGTTTCACTTAGGGGCAATCAAAACCGATAAAGATTTACACTACCAATCAAGACTCTAACAACACAAAAAATCCCAAGTTACGTGACAAATCTTCAAAGCCTCTAGCAGTGCTTACGTGATTGACATCTTGAATCGGACCAAGAACCAGGACTCGAAACTGATGGCTAGCAACTGATGTCAATCTGGTCCCACCAGTGGATCAGCTTCGATTGAAAATCGAAAAGGAATTGTCAAGATGATTGATGCTCGAGTTACGTGGTCTGAGGAGATATGATTTCTTCTCTAGAAATAGCAATGAATTTGGAATTCAAGTAGATTGGACTGTCTTCGTCAATCATGAAACACAACCTTAGGTAATTTCTGAAAATGAAGATTGAATACAAATATGTGAAAAGCCTCAAGAGGAATAATGCCTGCAATGAAGAGATATGCAAAGTTCAGAGTGAAGAATTATGTGAAAAATGAAATGGAATTCTATTTACCACAAAACATTTAACCTCTACATTTCCTAGCGTGTTTTTATACTCATTCATTTTTACTGGAAACTTTGCCTATAAAAGAAAAATGCATGAAAAAGCTCTTTTATCTCGTAGGCAGGATTATTCATATCCAGTATGTATGTATGCGTATGAATGCATATACACAGACACAAACACATAAAACACACACACACACACACACACACACATATATATATATATATATATATATATATATATATATACTGTATATATACAGTATAATATATATATATGTATATATATAAATATATGTATACTGTATATAAATATATATATATATATAAATATATATATATATATATATATATATATATATATATATATATAATTTATATATATATAGATAAATATATATATATATATATATATATATATATATATATATAAATATAAATATATATATATATATATATATATATATATATATATATATATATATATATATATATATATATATATATATATGGCCTACATGAGTGTTTGCATGCTTGTGCACATTAACAACAACAAATATATATGGAAATTTCATCATCAAATCAAAGCTAAATGTGTTTGAATTATTATCTACTTTTCTATTATCTTAAAACAAGTGTCTTATCGTGGATTTGTATTTACTACGAAGTAAGATTAACATTACCCGGATATGAATTCCATCTCATATATTGGAAGAAAACATTGAAAGTTCCACAAGTATATCCAATGGAATGTGGCAGTCCTCTCATGGCAAAGGAATTTTTTAGCACTATTGAGTCGTGAAAGAAAAATGCTGGTTATATTCAATTGTATTTGAGTTAAAACTCTTTCATTGATATCTAAGAAAGATTTAAAGTGGAAGGGTACAAGATATAGCATTCTTGCATCTTTTCTTTCTGCTACAGTCGACAGTAATATTTACAATTGAGTTGAAGAGACCTCTGTTTTACCAAATATC
>NC_090746.1:77238410-77253410 GCF_036898095.1 Palaemon carinicauda
TTCTACACCAATTACTGACCTGCATCCAACATGATGATCCAACAAGTCGTATAAATAGAGCCAGCTCTACAGCGCAGAGGCCCAACAGTCTGCAGTGTCTGCAGCAGGAGACACCCCACACAGAGGTGTATTGATGTACACAAGGGAAAGAGACCTTCCCCAAGTGCCCCAACTGTGCCCTCACTCATCCCGCCTAGCACTAGAGGTGTCCAGAGCGTCACAAGAGGATCGAAGCAGTGACATCCTTCCCACAGACATCCACACCAGCAGCAGCACCGGTACAACCACCCACTTCTGCAGCAGCAGCAGCACCGTCGCAGCCTCCCAGGCAACAGAGGGTACCACAGCGTTGACCAGTCCATCACCCTACCACCGCACCTGTTCCTGCCTTCATCACTGACCCAGCTACCCCTATCCTACCTACACCTTCCAATACCCTTATTCTTGTTCCCTTCTCATCCTCCCAAAACCCTTCCCCCAACTCATCCTTGACGAACTAACTCGACTCTCTGCCCCTTGTAGAAATCCTTCCCATCATCCTCCACCTTGTGTCGAAAGTCTGCACCCTGTTTAAAATCCTCTCATGTTCAGAATCTCTTCCAACCCCTCCTTAGTCCCTCGCTTTCACCCCCCTCCTTGAGCAGAGATAACTTGTTATAGCTTATAACTGCTACTGTCTTCTACTAAAACTCCTCCACTCCTCTCCCAGTCTCTTCTTACTGGGACTCCTGCTATAAAAACTTTCTCTACCACTAAAGCTCTTCCTTTCGCTTCCAATTGGGCCTGTTTTTTTTTTTTCTTAGTCTGGGCTGAGCAGCTACATCTGACTTCCACGTCCTGTGCTTGGTTGTGCTGAGAGCAAACTGGTTGGCCCTATGAGCGTTGAAATGGTCTGCATTTTAAAAGAGAAAAATCCATTGTCAGTTATGCTCTTTGTGCTGAGCGGCTGCCTAAGATTGATTGATTTATGAAATTTTTGGCCAGAAGCCAAACAGCGGAGCCTCAAGGTCATTTAGCGAATATATATCTTTTAGTATAGAATATAAGTATATAAACAAAAGTAAAAACAGTTAAATTAAATCTATACAACAGGTTAAATTTAAAATCTATAACTCATAAAAAACCCAATTTCTTCTAAAAACTGTACTACCTGCTCCACTGAAACACACTTACCTAAAATTTCCCCAAGGGACATATTGATTAAACGATTTTTCCTACGTTGACATCTAAAAACAGTACAGGAAACTAAAATATGTTCAACGGGTATATCTACTTGGCAAGCAGAGCAGCGAGTAGCCTTCCTATCCGCCCACCTGCCATAAGATACCTATGAGGATAATGTGTGAGCCTCCGTTCGAGGCGAAATTCCCGGACAATCTTGACCAACCAACCAGCCAACCTTTTCAGTCAGACATCATCTGATGATGAGAGGAGACAACCCTCTGGTAATGTGTACCAGCTAACTTTATTATACCAATTACGAGTTTACCTTTAGTAAAATTATAGATTTTTTTTTCTATGTATTTTGCTCCTCCTTACTGATGACAAACATAGCACAGTTACTAGCGGAATCCAAGACTGAGGATAAAAGTAAAGTACAAGCAATAGAATAGCTCAACAGTAAAATAAACGCTACTAAGGCAGCGATCGTCTCTCATGAAACGTCTTTAAAGAGGGCTACGACCGAATAATAATAATAATAATAATAATAATAATAATATCAGTTAAGAGGACTTCCACAAGGTAATTTCTCTCTCTCTCTCTCTCCTCTCTCTCTCCTCCTCTCTCCTCTCTCTCTCTCTCTCTCCTCTTACATGATTGCTCGTTTACCGATTCTCTGAGAAAAGATGCTTTTGTGATCTTCATCATACAAGTCGAAATTGTTATTGTGGGCTTTCTAACAGAAATAATAATAATAACAATAATAATAATAATAATAATAATAATAATAATAATAGCAACAACAACAACTTCAATAATAATAATAATAATAATAATAATAATAATAATAATAATAATAAATCCATTCCATTTTTCCACGTGGAACACAATTATGTCATCAGGTGGAAACCAATCGAGGAGTACCATGACTGCCCGAAAGCGTCTCCTCCTCCTTCACCATTTCTTCGACTCCTCCAACATTCCTTCTCCTCCTCCTTCCCCATCATTCCTTCTCCTCCTCCTTTCCCATCATTCCTTCTCCTCCTCCTTCCCCATCTTTCCTACTCCTCCTCCTTCCCCATCATTCCCTCTCCTCCCTCCTTCCCCATCATTCCCTCTCCTCCTCCTCCTCTTCCATCATTCCTTCTCCTCCTCCTCCTCTTCCATCATTCCTTCTCCTCCTCCTCCTCTTCCATCATTCCTTCTCCTCCTACTTCCCCCATCATTCCTTCTCCTCCTCCTTCCCCATCATTCCTTCTCCTCCTCCTTTCCCATCATTCCTTCTCCTCCTCCTTCCCCATCTTTCCTACTCCTCCTCCTTCCCCATCATTCCCTCTCCTCCTCCTTCCCCATCATTCCCTCTCCTCCTCCTTCCCCATCATTCCCTCTCCTCCTCCTCCTCTTCCATCATTCCTTCTCCTCCTCCTCCTCTTCCATCATTCCTTCTCCTCCTCCTTCCCCATCATTCCTTCTCCTCCTCCTTCCCCATCATTCCTTCTCCTCCTCCTCCTCCTCCTCCTCCACCATTCCTTCTCCTACATCTCCTCCAAAACGCTACTATTTTCTGTAGCCCCTTTTCTTCTCGTCCAATGCCTTTGGCTTACTTTTCTGATCTAATTTTTCATTCTCAGGGTCATCTAAGGTTACGACCTGGGGAGAGGGGGTGGGGAGTGTCGTGTAGTGGAAGTCACGCTATGGTTTCTCGTTTCCATAGGGCGATGTCATAAAAAGGCTTTCAAAAATAACAAAAAACTTCTAAGAGATTAAATAAGTTTTCTGTTTAGATATGTATTTTAGTGTTCAGTTTCCCACTGCCATATTTTCTCCTCTTGTTTTTCTTATTCTTTCTTTTATTCTCTACACTTCCCCTTGTATTATTTTCTGCTTCATCTGCTCCTTATTTCAAATACACCCATTATTAGTCTGAGTTAATTTTTCATTTTCTTAATTTCCTTTCATTTCCATGTTTTACCAAAATTTTCCAAATACTTCTTTTTCTTTCCCTATCCTCTTCACCCCTCTCCCGTTAAATTTCCCCAAAACACCTCACATTATCACTTTCTTTCCTTTCCTTCAAACCTACTTATTCACTTATTCCATCTCCCTTATAATCCTCCCCTCGTCTGAAAAAAAAAAAAAAAAAAAAAAAAAAAAAAAAGTCTCTTGACATCTAGAAAAACCACCTCTAAATGGAGGCTCGAACAGACACTCCCCCCTGACAACAAACATTTGCCTCCATGACTTTAAAGGGAGGATTTTCACCTTACCCTGTCCGAAAAAGTACCCATTACTCCCACTCTCTAAAAGCAGGGTATAGGAATGGATGTCACTATACATTTCGAAAAGAGGGGTACGCATAGGGGTAATGTCCCAAAACATCTGTAAGTGCGCGCTTGTCTGAAATCGGTATGAACCACTTGGGCTTATAGCATCCTGCTTTTCCCATTTAGGTTGTAATCGAGCTAAATAATAATAATAATAATAATAATAATAATAATAATAATAATAATAATAATAATAATAATGAAATTATTATCATTATTATTAATAATAATAATAATAATAATAATAATAATAATAATAATAATAATATAATAATCATCATCACCATGCTTTTTCTACTAGTGTTAAGGAAGGTATTCATCACTAAGGTGCAGATTGATTGATTGATTTAAAGTTTTCAGGCATCCTGACATCTAAGGTCATAGACGCCGGCTAAGGTGCAGATAGGTATGGCCTCGCAGTTGCCCTATGTGGTAAAATTTAAGAGATGTTTAAGGGTTTTAAAGAATGCTCGTGAGTGGCAGAGACGAGGGAAGGTGACAATGCTCTAGCATAATTATGCCCTACAGACTGATCATATACACACTTGATCAGCGCCCAAGCCCACTCTCCACCTAAGTGGGACCAGGTAGGACCAGGCAAGGGCTGCTGATGACTCGACAGGTAGGTCTATAAGCTTACGCAAACTTCCCATCCTTAGGTCACAAGAATAGAATTTGAGAGAGACTAATCTCCTGTTCAGCAGAACGCCAAGCAGGGACGTTTCCAATGGCCACCATAACCCTAACAGAGGAATTGAAGCAATGACGGAAGTGAAGGATATGGGTCATTAACATGTGCATCTATGGACCGAAACGATGCTAAATTAAGAAGAAAAACTAGTGCTTACAGTACTGTACATCGCATGAAGTTCACTGACGGCACTATCCTCACAAGGAAAAATGTATCAGTAGAGAATGTTCAGAATGATGGCAGGTTCATTCTTGCGAAGAATCTTGAGCAGGACGTGTTGTACTATGCTAGCAGTATTTTTAGATTTTTTTCAGAAGGAGGTCTTCTGAAAGCTATTTAACTTTTATAAGGACATATTCGCTTTTATGGTTTTGAATTGAGTTTCCTTTTATTATTTATCTATAACAAACGTTATTGGTATGAATGAACCCCCAATTTCCAGATGCCAGAAAACTAAATCAATCAACCAATCACAATAACAAGATTCAGTGTTCAGATGAAGGATACAAAGGAATGTCCTTTCATATGTAGAAGTGGTCTTGGATAGCATTGGAAAGTTAAGCACGTAGTTAAATCTCTTTCGCAAATAAGTATGCCCATCTTTAGAGGTGTTCCTGAAGGATAATATCAATACCCCCTTTAAACAGAAAGGCGTTTAGTTAGGGCCCCAATACATTTTTAAAAGGGGTTTACCCTGGGGTAATACGAGTTGAAAAGTAGCATCTACCTACCCCTGGCTTAGCACATTCCGCTCTTGTTGCTTTTCCCCTAACTATTTTTATTTGGTCATAAAGATGTCGTTGACTGTAGGGTGGGAGTTCGAAAAAGTTCAGAGGAAAGGTGGAAATACTTCTTCAACAACGACGACGATGTAAGGAGCTTAAGCAGAGTTGCTATTCGTGAATATTATATAGAAATGATTGATAAGTAATTAATATATATCAATGTTATCATTGAGAATTACAGAAAAAAAATATATAAAGTTTTTTGCGTAAACGTAATTACAATAAACTTATAAAACACAGTACGAATAACAAGCCTGGCGAGTAGGAGATTGATCTTACTAACTAGCTTCTAAATTGAGAAACATTTAGTTTGTGTGTTCTCGGATTTGATTGAGTAGATGAATTTGGGCTACATAGCCGGCGTCGGGGTCTAACAGGCTATTCAGTGCACATGTGCTACTGGGTGTGGTGACTCCCTCAGTTACGCCACCCAGCCCCCATGGTGGTTTTTTTCTTTTCTAAAAGAAAATTTATTTTAAATTGTTTAACGTATAAACCCCCCCCCCCCACCCAAAGAAAAAAAATCAATTAGCCAAATTTGAGTCACCAAAATATTTTTGTAATACTATCATCTCTACAAGGGCTCTACAAGGGCAGGGTATTAGAGACTTCTTGGCAGATAGCTGGCTTTTTTTTTAACAAACATTCAAACGAGTTTGTTTATTTCCTTAAGTGATGGGGTAAGTGTGTCAAGAGATGGATAAGCAAATATCTTGTATAATTGTGATATGGTTCTTTTACCAAAACAAATTTAAACAATGAGTTTTCTTTTGCACATGAAAGACATGAACCTATTATTGTATATAAATTCTTTTTCAGATCGCTTGTCAATAGGCATTTTATTTTTTGAATTATAAGTGACAACAACAACAACAACAACAACAACAATAATAATAATAATAATAATAATAATAATAATAATAATAATAATAATAATAATAAGATATTGATTGTAGTCGCAATGAGGATGGTGCCATTCTGTTCAATAACCAAACAAAATGAATCATTGGATATTTTCCTTAACGGACAAAATAAGCAGCGCTTTAGATTAGGCGATAAAGAATATCAACTGACATTATAACCTTTTTCCGTATTTGTCAATAGCCTGAAAACCTGTCTAAGAGATCAAGTTTTTAATGATTTTTATATTTGTATTTTTATTTTCTTCTTCCCTTTAGCTAGATGGACACCATGATGGGATATGGTAGTTTTATAGAGCCACGGCATCCGGAAAAGTCTATGGTGTTCTGCTAGTTTATTGACAAGGTTTTTAGTCTCCTGTAAATCTCGTAAGTTTATAGGACCATTTCATTCTGGTTAGTTGATTCTTTTGTGTCATTTTTGCCTGTTTTGAGGGTCAAGTTAATAAGATAAACTATTAGGAATATGTTAACCTATCAGGTTTACAGTGTTCTGACATGTTGCCAAGTTTAGAATTTTGTAATCATAGTAAATTTATTGTACCCTGTTTCTCTGACAAACCTGTAGTTTTTTCAGGTTAGTACAGTTGGCTTCACTAATTCCGGTACACTGACGTCTCCGTAGCTTACCGTGAAATGTACCGGAATTAATGAAGTCAACTGTACATAGGACTTTTCAAATCTGTCACTAGTAAATATTATATTATCTCAACATGTTTATATAGTTTAACTATCTTCACAAAATATAGTTTCAGTTGTATCCAACCAATTATTACAACTAGCAAAGATGAAGCTGAAGTTGTAGTAACGTGCAATATCTTACTTATCAAACAATACTATAACTCACCCTAGATATAATACGTAACACCAGAATTTGTAATGATACATAATCATACAAATTAATAGATTCATTGCCATACTGATATTTCAATCAATAAGGAAACTACATACTTTGTTGGGAGAGAGAGAGAGAGAGAGAGAGAGAGAGAGAGAGAGAGAGAGAGTATGAGTTCAGTTAGCCGAGAAAAGTACAAATGCCGACAAACACAGGAAGTATCCCACCTGACTTCCGGCAGAGGCAGGAGAACGCCACTTCAATACGCTCGTGTTCGTTCGTTCGTTCGTTCGATCGCCCATTCATTGGTTAGAACTGGGCTGGTCAATTTCCGTTTCGTTTAAAAAGAAAAAAAAAATCGACATTTGGCCCTGTGGTACGAAAGTCATTCTATTTCGTGTGTTTTCAGCTATTCAATCTTATGAGTTTAGTTGTCCATGCACTTGAAACTGTCACCATGCGAAAGATATCTATTGTAAATAAAATTACACACACACACACACATATAAATATATATATATATATGTATATATATATATATATATATATATATTATGATTCTAGTCTTAACGACTACAGAATGAGGCTTTAATTCAATATATGTATATATATATATATAAATATATATATATATATATATATATGTATATATATATATATAATATATATATTTATATATAAATATATATACACATGTATATTCATATATACACATATATATATATATAATATATATATATATACATATATATATATATATATACATATACACACACACATATATATAATATATATATACACATACACATATATGCATATATATTTATACACACACACACACACACATATATATATATATATATATTGAAAGTGAACCTTCATGAACCGGTTTGACACGAGAGAGAGAGAGAGAGAGAGAGAGAGAGAGAGTGAAAGACAGATTATATATATACATATATATATATATAAATATAATATATATATATATATATATATATGTATATATATATATATATTTATGTATATATATACATAGATATATTGTGTATTATGTATATATATACATATATATATATATATATATACATATGTATGTATTATATATATATATATATATAAACATAATTATTTATATATCATAGAATATAATACGCGAGGAAATCATGACATCTATTCAACAATATTCAATTATCAAGATTCTGAGGTTTGATATAAACACTACCTAAAAAAATCACACGAAAAAACCTTGATCAAAACGCAAATCCTGATCATTATCCAAGTCCAAATAAATTTCCCATAGCTAAATTCCATTGGAATCTGTTCCGAATGTTTGAAAATAGACTCCGGATTATGTAACGTTTAAAAGAATCCTGTAAACTGATGATTGGCAGCTGCATCCAAAAGGAAAATTTAACCTATAACAGCTCAGTGTCTGATGGTAACACCTGGTGGGAAACTCATTCAGATAGGCGGGATGTACCAGAAATGCCAGGATCAATAATGAGAGAGAGAGAGAGAGAGAGAGAGAGAGAGAGAGAGAGAGAGAGAGATTCTGGTACAGTTCATGTGTATGAGAGAGAGAGAGAGAGAGAGAGAGAGATTTCAGCACAATTTATGTGTATGGGAGAGAGAGAGAGATTTTAGTACAATTTATGTGTATGAGAGAGAGAGAGAGATTTTAGTACAATTTATGTGTATGAGAGAGAGAGAGATTTTAGTACAATTTATGTGTATGAGAGAGAGAGAGAGAGAGAGAGAGAGAGAGAGAGAGAGAGAGAGATTTTAGGACAATTCGTGTGTATGTGAAAAGAGAGAGAGAGAGAGAGAGAGAGAGAGAGAGAGACAGAGAGAGAGAGAGATTCTAGTACGATTCATGTGTATGAGAGACAGATTCTAGTACGATTCATGAGAGAGAGAGAGAGAGAGAGAGAGAGAGAGAGAGAGAGAGAGAGAGAGAGAGAGATTCTGGTACAATTCATGTGTACACGTGTGTATCTGAGAGAGAGAGAGAGAGAGAGAGAGAGAGAGAGAGAGAGAGAGAGATTCTAGTACAATTTATAAGTATGAGAGAAAGGGAGAGAGAGAGAGAGATTCTAGTACAATTCATGTGTATGCGTGTTATGTGTGTGTGTGTCTGTGTGAGAGAGAGAGAGGGAGGGAGAGAGAGAGAGAGAGAGATTCTAGTACAATTTGTGTATATGCGTGTGTATGAGAAAGAGAGAGAGAGAGAGAGAGAGAGAGAGAGAGAGAGAGAGAGAGAGAGAGAGAGATTCTAGTACAATTCATGTACTATATATATAAATATATATATATATATATATATATATATATATATATATATATATATATATATACACACACCTATATGTGTATGAGAGAAAGTGATAGAAAGAGAGAGATTCTAGTATAATTCATGTGTATGTGTGTGTGTGAGAGAGAGAGAGAGAGAGAGAGAGAGATTCTAGTGCAATTCATGAGAGAGAGAGAGAGAGAGAGAGAGAGAGATTCTAGTACAATTCATGTGTATGCGTGTGTATGAGAGAGAGAGAGAGAGAGAGAGAGAGAGAGAGAGAGAGAGAGATTCTAGTACAATTCATGTGTATGCGTGTGTATGAGAGAGAGAGAGAGAGAGAGAGAGAGAGAGAGAGAGAGAGATTCTGGTACAATCCATGTGTACGTGTGTGCATTTGTTTGCTCGTGTGTGTGCCAGAGAGAGAGAGAGAGAGAGAGAGAGAGAGAGAGAGAGAGAGAGAGAGAGAGAAATGATTTAACACATTTACGCGTGTAAATATGTAGTGAGTTGCTCCACACTACTCACTTCATAGTCCACTTAAAATAATATAATGTCATCTCAGATTTTAACATTCATTCGGTGTTGATCATAGAAAGTTCATCTCCATAATCAAATTTAATTATTATCCTAATCTTGTATTTTTGGTTATTTAAAGATCATTGCACACTTATTTTTGTACAGGAAGTACTATACAACAACAACAACAACAACAACAACAACAACAACATTAATAATAATAATAATAATAATAATAATAATAATAATGTTTTATTTCAATACTATAATGCTTTAGCTTTCCTTCCCAATGACAGTCAACCTTCCATCATTCTCCCGTCAACCCGACCGTGAAAATCACACCATCTAGAATGAGATAGCAGCCACTAACCCCTTCCCCTTACCCCCTCCATCTTACTCTCCCCTTCCCCCTCCCCCTACACCTTCCTCTTTCCTGCCTCTCAAACCTGGCCAGGCCACGACCATCACAAAAAAAAAAAAATAAATAAAAGAAAAAAATTAAAAAAGATTTCCGGCATTGCATTGTATTGTTTGAGAATTCATCTTTAAGAGATTTTGGATATGAGAGAAGTCTTTTGGAAAGATAAAATTTTATACCTTTCTTTATCAGATAGACAGAATTTAAAATTTCGTGAGTTATAGAGGGTTTATCAGAGAGAGAGAGAGAGAGAGAGAGAGAGAGAGAGAGAGAGAGAGATTTAGGCACATTTCCTGTGGCAAAGAGAAAAATTTAAAAATTCTATATTCATAGATATACAAGAAAACAAGCATAATGAATGAATGTTTTGAAGAAACGAGCATAAAATCCTTGACAATTCACTTCAAACTATCCACAGAAATAACCCGTTACCTAAATAAATGGAAAAACCTTATCAGTCCAAACAGAAAAATTATATTAACTTTGAATCAAAACATATCAAAGGAAAGCAGTTAAAACTGATAAGTAGACGAGAGTAGACACTGTACATAAAGGATACATGGTTTAAAATTTCACACAAATCTGTAGAACTCTCGCCCATACGAGATTATCCTAAGGTAAGAATGACTTGAAGACTTAAGGAGCAAAGTTATATGCAAAGGTAAGGAATTCTCGACCTTAGCGAGTAGAAAAGAAATAATGCAATCCTTCACACTGGGGTTCACACCTATCTTTACTTATGTTCTCAAATGAGGGCCATGGGAAAATTTGAATATTATCCTAAAAAATCCCAGCCTCTTAAGATATAACATATTATAACATTGGGAAATGAGCAAGGTAAAACTGAAAATAAGGAGCAATGTTGCCTCAAAGTAACGAACGCAGTTTTGTTATGTAAAGAACAACAACAACAACAACAATAATAATAATGATAATAATATTAGATAATGATATAATGATAATATTCATGTCACGTCCAGACACAGTATACATCATAAGAGGAATTATGAAAAAATAAGAAATATGTATAAACCCAAGAAAAGAGAATTAAAGTGGTATATTCAGTAAAGATGTCTTGAAGGATAAGAATATATATATATATATATATATATATATATATATATATATATATATATATATATATATACATATATATATATATATACATATAATATATATATACATATATATATATATATATATATATATATGTATATATATATATTATATATGTATATGTATATATATATGTATATACATATACAGTATATAAATATATATACAATATATATATATATATATATATATATATATATATATATATATATATATATATGTATACATACATATACATACATATATATATATATATATATATATATATATATATATATATATATATCGACCTGGCCTTTCATTAGAAGGGGCTAGCGTTCGATCCCAAGTATGAGGTAGAAATTTATTTCTATTTGAACACGATGTTGTGTTGATATTTATCCATATTGACTCATTAGGGGTAATTTGAATGAATTACTACCAATTGTGTCACGTGGTGGCCCGGGGAAATCTGGTAAAACTCGCTGGTAAAGAGACTGATGTCTCACCAGGTAAATCCTCGGACAGCTAGATTAGTGTCAGGTTCAGATTTTCTTTTATGGGCTCTCGTGGCATGGTTGGTTTCGACCTGGCCTTTCATTAGAAGGGGCTAGCGTTCGATCCCAAGTATGAGGTAGAATTTTATTTCTATTTGAACACGATGTTGTGTTGATATTTATCCATATTGACTCATTAGGGGTAATTTGAATGAATTACTACCAATTGTGTCACGTGGTGGCCCGGGGAAATCTGGTAAAACTCGCTGGTAAAGAGACTGATGTCTCACCAGGTAAATCCTCGGACAGCTAGATTAGTGTCAGGTTCAGATTTCCTTTTATGGGCTCTCGTGGCATGGTTGGTTTCGACCTGGCCTTTCATTAGAAGGGGCTAGCGTTCGATCCCAAGTATGAGGTAGAAATTTATTTCTATTTGAACACGATGTTGTGTTGATATTTATCCATATTGACTCATTAGGGGTAATTTGAATGAATTACTACCAATTGTGTCACGTGGTGGCCCGGGGAAATCTGGTAAAACTCGCTGGTAAAGAGACTGATGTCTCACCAGGTAAATCCTCGGACAGCTAGATTAGTGTCAGGTTCAGATTTTCTTTTATGGGCTCTCGTGGCATGGTTGGTTTCGACCTGGCCTTTCATTAGAAGGGGCTAGCGTTCGATCCCAAGTATGAGGTAGAAATTTATTTCTATTTGAACACGATGTTGTGTTGATATTTATCCATATTGACTCATTAGGGGTAATTTGAATGAATTACTACCAATTGTGTCACGTGGTGGCCCGGGGAAATCTGGTAAAACTCGCTGGTAAAGAGACTGATGTCTCACCAGGTAAATCCTCGGACAGCTAGATTAGTGTCAGGTTCAGATTTCCTTTTATGGGCTCTCGTGGCATGGTTGGTTTCGACCTGGCCTTTCATTAGAAGGGGCTAGCGTTCGATCCCAAGTATGAGGTAGAAATTTATTTCTATTTGAACACGATGTTGTGTTGATATTTATCCATATTGACTCATTAGGGGTAATTTGAATGAATTACTACCAATTGTGTCACGTGGTGGCCCGGGGAAATCTGGTAAAACTCGCTGGTAAAAAGACTGATGTCTCACCAGGTAAATCCTCGGACAGCTAGATTAGTGTCAGGTTCAGATTTCCTTTTATGGGCTCTCGTGGCATGGTTGGTTTCGACCTGGCCTTTCATTAGAAGGGGCTAGCGTTCGATCCCAAGTATGAGGTAGAAATTTATTTCTATTTGAACACGATGTTGTGTTGATATTTATCCATATTGACTCATTAGGGGTAATTTGAATGAATTACTACCAATTGTGTCACGTGGTGGCCCGGGGAAATCTGGTAAAACTCGCTGGTAAAGAGACTGATGTCTCACCAGGTAAATCCTCGGACAGCTAGATTAGTGTCAGGTTCAGATTTCCTTTTATGGGCTCTCGTGGCATGGTTGGTTTCGACCTGGCCTTTCATTAGAAGGGGCTAGCGTTCGATCCCAAGTATGAGGTAGAAATTTATTTCTATTTGAACACGATGTTGTGTTGATATTTATTTAGCTCATACATCACCTCTATTCCGGTCTCTCTCGATTCTGAAGTTGGAGGATACCTACAAACTCTCCTTAATGAATTTGATGTTTCAAACCCTTTCGCTGCATAAATATCCATCCATTAGACAAAAAATAATTCAGGTACAATCAGCACACCAATATGGAACAAGAGACTCTAACTTAACTCTTCCCTTCGTACGTGTAAAGAAATGTGAACAGTTTTATCTCTATCAGGGAGTTAAACAATGGAATACTCTGCCTGCTTATCTTAAGGCATTGCTTAGCATTCGATCTTTTAAAAAATCATATACTAATATGTTATTATCTGTGTACTAAGTTTTATTAGTAGACATTTCTTCATGAACTAACCATTAATGCAATAATGTTCTTAATTCTTATATTCTTTATTGCTTGTATACATTTGTAAGTCTAGCATTTCTACCATATCAATGTTTAAATTCAAAATTTGTACTATTTATTATTCCGCCCTTCTTTATCATACTTTATTATACGAATATACTGTACATTTCCATTTATTTTTAGGCTAAAAATCTCATTTATATGTGTCTATGTGTACATGTGTATGTATATGTACATGTGTGTGTATATGTATTTGTATGTGTATGCATATGTATATTCTTATGTATATATATGAGTACATTTAGTTTATCGATATCAATATTTACTTTTTATAAATTTTTTTAATTGATGATATTATTTTATTGTATTATTGCCCGAAGAGCTCTGCTCCACATGGGCTTGGACCGAATCTTTTTTTGTAAATATTTTGTATGTATATATGTTTTTGTCCAATAAACATTATTATTATTATTATTATTATTATATATATATATATATATATATATATATATACTATATACATAAATATATATACATATATATATATATATACATATATATATACATATATATATATATACATATAATATATATATACATATATATATATATACATATATATATATATATATATATATATATATATATATATATATATATATATATATATATATATATATACAGTATATACATACAAAATATATATATATATATATATATATATATATATATATATAAACATAGGCTATATATGAAATGAAAAATTTCGAATCTGATTTATATAAGAGGGGCAGGTTCAGGTATTATTTTCATTCATTTTTTGTGTCTCTTCTACTTCACTCTTGCAGGTAAGCGGATCTAGCAGTTCAGGTAGCCTGAAAGTGAATTACCTGAAAGACAAGGCTCCTTTTTTTTTCTTTTTCAGTTTTAAATATCTTCAAGTAGTTTCTATTTTTGTTTTGAATTTATTTTTTGTGTTCCCATATTTGTTTTTGTTACATATTTCTATGAGTTTTTTTTTCCTCTTCCCTCGATTACATTTGTTTTTATTTTCATGGTTATTCTAATTTCTTCTTAATTCAAATTATTTTTTCCTGTTTGTATTTTTGATGATATTTTTCTCATTCTGACTACCCTTTTTATTTACTCTTACTCCGAATTTTCTCATGGTATGAGAGAGAGAGAGAGAGAGAGAGAGAGAGAGAGAGAGAGAGAGAGAGAGAGAGAGAGAGAGAGAATTAACCTAATATAGGGCTGAGACTTTAAACATACATTGCACTCTATTCGCGTTGTCACAAAACTTGATATTAATTAAGCAATCGCAAGCATATATGAACACTCATGACTTAAATGTACTAAAGTAATTCAGATTTCTAATATAATATAAATTGAATTTTCACTAAACATATTATATATGATGAGGAACTGCACATAAATATCTACAGATACAGAAATCTTACAAGATGAATTTACAATTTAAGAAAATATAAATCAGTCCTTTTAATTTATGCATAAATATTTTGTTGTCATAAGGT
>NC_090746.1:77255910-77270910 GCF_036898095.1 Palaemon carinicauda
TATATATATATATATATATATATATATATATATGTATATGTATATATATGTCTGTGTATATATATGTATATATATATACATCGTATAAATATACATATATATACAGAATATCCATATACTGCAAAAGCTTATATACATGCATGTATATACACATATATAAACTATATTATATATATATATATATATATATATATACGATTCGTACCAGAAATAGATTGTTCTAAATCCCAAACCTGAAATAATTTATTTGAAATCAACTATTTTAATTCGGTTTGCTTTAAACCTCAATTATCCTTCGCCCCTCGTCCGGGTATCTTAAAGTTTCCTTCAACCTGCAAAGTTGAGCGTTTAGCGTCTTCAAAACTTTCCAACTCAAATCCATAAATCAAATCACGTAGTTTATTATTATTATTATTATTGTGATTGTTATTGTTATTGTTATTGTTATTGTTATAAAACAAGAATAGAATTTTTCACGAGTCCTAAAAGAATTCGGAAGAAAATCTTCTCGGATTTCCAAATGGCTTTAGAAGAAATAGCCATAGACTTAGCATGGATTTCTGAATGCCTCCAGAACGGAATCTCAGAACGATATTGGAAGAAAACTCTCCCGGATTTCCAAATGGCTTCAGAAAAAAATAGCCATAGACTTAGCATGGAATTCTGAATGCCTCCAGAATGGAATCTCAGAACGGTTTCGGAAGAAAACTTTCCCGAATTTCCAAAAGTCTTCAAAGGACATAGCCGTATACTTAACATGGATTTCTGAATGACTCCAGAACTGAAATTTCCAGGAGCAGTCCTGAACAACTCCTCCCCGAGCTTCAAATGACTTCTGAAGACCTGATCTTAATTTTTTCAAACGTAGCCTGCAGCAACTCACATGATTTGTATGTAGCTGGCGAAATCTAACCAAGGAATTGCGCATCAATAGGAGTAAGAGGAAATGAGTTGATGACTGGGAGAAGGATTTCACTTAACTCACAGATATCGCATTCTGGCGGAATAGGAAGCTGCCGGTAAGAATTATGTGTTACGTTTTCGGAACACCATTAACTACAGATGGTTTTGGTTGCTGCCGAAGTTGCCGATCGTTCGTTTTATATCACCCGACCTATAGAAAGACACGGGATCTTCCGTTGGCAGCTGAGCTTTGAAGATCATAATGTATGCGCCTTGAAGGATCCTTTGCTTGGGCTTTTGCGACGATGTCTTATTAAAGGAGACTCTTGGAAAAAGTACGGAGCTTTGTATCGGTGCATAAACGGATTGCAGGGAATGAGGATGGAGGCAGAATGGTTCAACTGAACGGTGAGTGACGTGTAGTTCTTCAACAGGATTGTCCCAAAATTCGCCATTGAAGTAAGGACATATCCAGACGATATTGGTAAATATATCATGTTGCTCGTCATTTACTTTGGCATGATAGTGTATGCGGAGAAATCGATAGTATTCATCTCTTTACTCATTGCCCAGATAAGTAAAGAATAAATGCCTTCGATTTCCCTGAGGAATCTGACGAAGTGAGGACTCGCGGCACTGAAATCTCTTTTGAAATCTAGAGCACTGACGAACTAAGGAAAAGAGACAATGCAATCTCGAAAGAAACAGATAATCTAATGAAAGAAGATCTTGAAAACTAGAAGACAGGAGAGAACAGCGAAGAGGAGCCTCTAATGCCAGAGGTAAGACACCTAAAAATAAAGAGCCTCTAATGCTAGAAGTAAGACACCTCAAAATATAGATCGAAGACCCTCTAATGCTAAAAGTATGGAACCTAGAAATATATGTCAAAGAACTTCTAATGCTAGAAGTGTGGGAGCTAAAGAGAGAGGTCAAAGAACTTCTGATGTTAGAGGTGTGGGAGCTATAAAGAGAGGTCAAAGAACTTCTAATGCTTGAGGTAAGGGAGCTGAAAAGAGGTCAAAGAACTTCTAATGCTAGAGGTGTGGGAGCTAAAAAGAAGTCGAAGAACTTCTAATGCTAGAGGCGTGGAAGCTAAAAAGAGGTCAAAGAACTTCTAATGCTAGGGGTGTGGGAGCTATAAAGAGGTCAAAGATCTTCTAATGCTAGAGGTGTGGGAGCTAAAAAGAGGTCAAAGAACCTCTAATGCTAGAGGTGTGGGAGCTAAAAAGAGGTCAAAGAACTTCTAATGCAAGGGGTGTGGGAGCTAAAAAGAGTTCAAAGATCTTCTAATGCAAGGGGTGTGGGAGCTAAAAAGAGGTCAAAGAACTTCTAATGCAAGGGGTGTGGGAGCTAAAAAGAGGTCAAAGAACTTCTGATGCCAGGGGTGTGGGAGCTAAAAAGAGATCAAAGAACTTCTAATGCAAGAGGTGTGGAGCTAAAAAGAGGTCAAAGAACTTCTAATGCCAGGGGTGTGGGAGCTAAAAGGAGGTCAAAGAACTTCTAATGCAAGGGGTGGGGGAGCTAAAAAGAGGTCAAAGAACTTCTAATGCAAGGGGTGTGGGAGCTAAAAAGAGGTCAAAGAACTTCTAATGCAAGGGGTGGGGGAGCTAAAAAGAGGTCAAAGAACTTCTAATGCAAGGGGTGTGGGAGCTAAAAAGAGGTCAAAGAACTTCTGATGCAAGAGGTGTGGGAGCTAAAAAGAGGTCAAAGAACTTCTAATGCAAGGGGTGGGGGGAGCTAAAAAAAGGTCAAAGAACTTCTAATGCAAGGGGTGTGGGAGCTAAAAAGAGGTCACAGAACTTCTAATGCAAGGGGTGGGGGAGCTAAAAAGAGGTAAAAAAACTTCCAATGCAAGGGGTGGGGGAGCTAAAAAGAGGTCAAAGAACTTCTGATGCAAGGGGTGTGTGAGCTAAAAAGAGGTCAAAGAACTTCTAATGCAAGGGGTGTGGGAGCTAAAAAGAGTTCAAAGATCTTCTAATGCAAGGGGTGTGGGAGCTAAAAAGAGGTCAAAGAACTTCTAATGCAAGGGGTGTAGGAGCTAAAAAGAGGTCAAAGAACTTCTGATGCAAGGGGTGTGGGAGCTAAAAAGAGATCAAAGAACTTCTAATGCAAGGGGTGTGGAGCTAAAAAGAGGTCAAAGAACTTCTAATGCCAGGGGTGTGGGAGCTAAAGGAGGTCAAAGAACTTCTAATGCAAGGGGTGGGGGAGCTAAAAAGAGGTCAAAGAACTTCTAATGCAAGGGGTGTGGGAGCTAAAAAGAGGTCAAAGAACTTCTAATGCAAGGGGTGGGGGAGCTAAAAAGAGGTCAAAGAACTTCTAATGCAAGGGGTGTGGGAGCTAAAAAGAGGTCAAAGAACTTCTGATGCAAGAGGTGTGGGAGCTAAAAAAGAGGTCAAAGAACTTCTAATGCAAGGGGTGGGGGGAGCTAAAAAAAGGTCAAAGAACTTCTAATGCAAGGGGTGTGGGAGCTAAAAAGAGGTGAAAGAACTTCTAATGCATTGGTGTGGGAGCTAAAAAGAGGTCAAAGAACTTCTAATGCAAGGGGTGTGGGAGCTAAAAAGAGGTCAAAGAACTTCTAAAGCAAGGGGTGTGCAAGCTAAAAAGAGGTCAAATAACTCCTAATGCAAGGGTTGTGTGAGCTAAAAAGAGGTCAAAGAACTTATAATGCAAGGGGTGTGGGAGCTAAAGAGAGGTCAAAGAACTTCTAATGCAAGGGGTGGGGAAGCTAAATAGAGGTCAAAGAACTTCTAATGCAATTGGTGTAGGAGCTAAAAAGAGGTCAAAGAACTCCTAATGCAAGGAGTGTGGGATCTAAAAAGAGGTCAAAAAACTTCTAATGCAAGGGGTGGGGGATAGATGTCGCCAGCGAGGCTTTGGGGAAGGCACGGCGGCGTCTGTGTTCTTTCTGATGCGTAAACTTAATTAAATGCAAGTAAAAACAGGGCATTAAATACGTATTATAAATACTAAACTCTTTCTTATTCTTTGAAGCAAAAGGTACAAGTATAAGCAAATCTTTCTTTCCATATTCATAATGATTACCTTATGCTTACAAGGATATCCTTCATTTTTATGAATACCTCCCATTACATGAAAGCACGAAAGCACACAGTGTGTTTATATATATATATATATATATATATATATATATATATATATATATATATATATATATATATCAAATAAACCACATATACTCCTCTTAATCTCTAGATTCTCTGTATACCTCAGAACAGAGACCGAAGGGGTAATACACTGAGACGGACGTAACATACCATCTAGCCACAAAGATGGTATGTCACTGTCGTCTCAGTTTCTCAAACCCGGGTTCGATTCCCCGGCCGAAAAGAAGCTATTGTCTTTGAGTTGATTCCCCCTTGGGTCTCTGATCTCGAGGTATAGAGAGAATCTAGATATTAAGAGGAGTATATTATATGACAGAGTATAAAAACACGTCCAAAAGTTCAAAATTTATAAATTTATCTTATGTATTTATGTATATACAGTATATATATATATATACTCACACACACACACACACACACACACACATATATATATATATATATATATATATATATATATATATATATGTGTGTGTGTGTGTGTATATATATAAAATGGTCAATGCTGCTATCATCATCTTTATTTGGTAGCTTTCGACATAACTTCTGTCATCCTCAGCCTATCTGCAATTATTATAATGTAAAATTACAAGAATTTGGGTAAGATTTCATAGCTTTTACATGTTTAAAAAATTTTAAGTCTGCTTCATTCTTCCTTAATTTAATTGTAGTTTTTTTTTCTAGTTTCCTGAATAGTTGCAGTCCTTGACGGCCATATCTTGTTAAAATTATAGTTGATAGTTGGGTTCCTCTCGGGAATCGCAATTTAAGTAGAAATAAAATGGTCAATGCGTCTTTATTTAGTAGCTTCTGACACATACGCTCCTAAATATGCTGGGTAACTATGAATAAATAATTAGTTACTGAATAAGCAAATAAATAAACAACTAAATAGATAAATAATTTGATTTTCCTACATACGATCTTAGAGGTAAACACGTATGAGAAAGTAGGTGTAAAAATAGATGAAAAATACTTAAAAGAAAATATTAGATAAAAGCTTAATAAGCTACACTCCAAACCAGTAAATTCCACTTAATTTGAACTCATCAACTGAGCTGCTACTCAACACTTCAATCTCCTTTTTAATCACCACTTCTGAAGAAGGAACCCGGATGATAACATCGATCTCAGGAGACGAAAACAACATTTCTCTTCGGTGCGAGGGTCCGCGTGACCTTTTTTGATCCTGTGAGGTCAGGCAGGTCCAAGGTCAGGTTCATATATCAAGGGCCACTCCTTCCATCCCCGTTTCAGAAGGATTAGAGACAACATTAAAAAGGAGAGGTACTTAGAACGGTAAGCATCCTAAACTAGAATGAGAAGCATTTGGGCATCTCTCTCTCTCTCTCTCTCTCTCTCTCTCTCTCTCTCTCTCTCTCTCTCTCTCTCTCTCTCTCGTTTAAAGATACAAAAGGCATTCTGCATTTACTTAACAATCTCTCTCTCTCTCTCTCTCTCTCTCTCTCTCTCTCTCTCTCTCTCTCTCTCTCTCTCTCTCTCTCTCTCTCTCTTTTGAGAGAGATGAACATTTTCTTACATTAAGAACACTTAAATACTGGCCAACTGTACGAATCAGCAAAATACAAATGAAAAATAAAATGTTATTATTTAGCGGCATTCAAACAACAATATTGCTTCTTATTACCTAAAGTCACCTTATTGAAAATAAGCTCCCTTATTTCTCGCTAACAAAATGGAAAATTCATAAACTGATTTCCAGTACTGCAAACAGCATTATTCCCTGCCATAGTTGGTTAGCTAACTGCCCTCATTCTTCTTTCATCCATGTAACCTATCCGCTAAAAATATATATTATATATATTATATATATATAGATATATATATATATATATATATATATATATATATATACATATATATATATATATATATATATATATATATATATATATACATATATATATATATATATATATGTATACGTATATATATATATATATATATATATATATATATATATATATATATATATATCTATGTATGTATATGTATGTATATGTATATGTATATATATATATATATATATATATATATATATATATATATATATATATATATGTATGTATATATATATATATATATATATATATATATATATATATATATATATATATATATATATATATATAGGAATAGTAGAAGATGGGGAAGTAGGTTATGTATCTTATAATGGTTATCCACACGATAGAGAAAAGTCCAGAGGGAACTCTCAATAAGAAAGATTATGTAAAAACTACATAATACCATCAATTCATGCTGCAAGTTTTTAAGCCTTGTCCTAAAGACGTGGTTATATTGCAAGATTGCTAGACGCCATGTTTAGTTACAAAGGATTAAGACTTGGAGCTCAAAGCTGTTGCTATATTTTCATATGCCATCTTACTGATGATAATCTGGTTGATGTTGCATTTGTTAAATTCAACTTTGAGTAGCATTACCATAAAGTGGCCTCCATTAAGAAATTTGGCAGCGTCGCTAATAAGACAAGTAGCTATTTCAGAAAAGTCTGTTTTGGCTGATATTAATGAGTACAAACAGCATCAAGTCTTTCATGGACATGTATTGAATTTCCAGTTTAGAGGTCTAGAGGATTGACTTGAAAATTTTATGGGGATAACTAGTTTTAAAACTGAAAAAGTAGATTATTGATAGACCAACGAGTGAGCCCACCTCTCTCTCTCTCGCTCTCTCTCTCTCTCTCTCTCTCTCTCTCTCTCTCTCTCTCTCTCTCTCTCTCTCTCTCCACTTTTATCTTCATTTGCATCCTATTTATTTTTCCTTCAATCCTGCAAAACTGGTGGTATTCGATTATCCCGTAAAAATCTCTACTCAAACAATTTATCAACACCAAGTCATCCTCGTCTGCACTTCCTCCTTCTCCTCTCTTAGCATGCCTTTCTCACTCCCCCCCCCTTTCTCTTTCTCTTCTCTTTGACTTGGGCTAGAGGAGAAGCAGCATCAGCGAGCATCACGCATACCTGACACCATGACGTCATGCAGTATAAAGTTTATTCGTCCTTCTCTTCACGACTAATACTGATGAACATGGGTTCTTCAGACAAGTGCTAAATCTTGGATCTTGTCTTATCTGTTACTCCATTAATCTAGAATTAGAATTCGTTGCCTTTCTACTTGGTTTTTTCCACTTGGCTGTTGTCTCTAAAGGATGGATCATCATGCTCTTCCCACCTATGATTGTAGCCTGGCTAGTAATGAGAATGAGAACTTTTTGTTTCCTTTCTCCACGGGGCTGCTTTTCCGGATGAAGCCCTTAGGCTTGTGGCATCCTGCTTTTCCATCGAGGGATTAGTGATAATAATATTAGTGGTTTGGCATCAGGTTTCAAAGCAAGTTACAATATGTAATTTGAATAACATTATAACAAGGTATTGCACCAACATTTCACCGCAGATTTTTAAGTCGCCTATAACATGGTCTTAACACCAATATTTACACCATGTGTCTTGAATCAGAGCTAAAGCAGGGGTCTTGAACCAATTTAACACGATGTGGGGTTGAATCCGAGGTCCAGTCTTGGGGTTGAATCCGAGGTCCAGTCTTGCACCAGAATTACCATGTGTCTAGATTCAGAGCTACACTATTGGTCTTGGATCAATGAAATACCACGGGACTGAAAGTGGTCTTTGCACCAATTTTCACTCGTTTTGAGTCGGAGCTGCACCATGGGTCTTGAATTAGAGCTTACTGTACAGGATTCCCATCATCGTTAGATTATAAATCTTGAATCGAAGTTAGTTTAACTTTATATAGATCTTGCATGAGAATCATCATTTGTACAGAATCTGAGCTATAGCATGGGTCTTGCACCAATTTTATATCTTGGGTCGTGAATCTGAGCTACAGTACATTAGTGTTAGATTATGAATCTTAAATCAGAGTTAGTTAAGCCTTAGTTATTGCACCAGAATGAGCAAAAATCTATAATCAGAGCTACACTAGGATCTTGGACTACTGAAATGTCTTAAGTTTGGCAACAGACTTGTAAACTATCAATTCTGCACTGGTGTTACACCGTGGCTCTTACATCTGTGCCGCATCTTTGAGTTTGGATTCTGCCGTACACCTGTTGGTCGTCTAGAGTCATAGCTACACCATAGGTGCTGGGCCAATGTCCAACCATGGGTTTTGCACTAATGTGACACCACAGGCGTCGAACCAGGGGGAAACAGAACAGGGTATTGAATACATTTGACACCATGTTTTTGCACCAGCGTGACACCACAGGCGTCGAACCAAGGGAAACACAACTGGGCACTGAATACTTTTGACACCATGTTTTTGCACAATGTGACACCACAGCATCGAACCAGGGGAAACACAATTGGGTATTGAATACATTTGACACCATGTTTTTGCACGTGTGACACCACAGACATCGAACCAGGGGAAACACAAATGGGTATTAAATACATTTGACACCATGTTTTTGCACGTGTGACACCACAGACATCGAACCAGGGGAAACACAAATGGGTATTGAATACATTTGACACCATGTTTTTGCACCAGCATGACACCACAGGCATCGAACCAGGGGAAACACAACAGGGGTATTGAACACATTTAAAAGCATGCTTTTGCACCAGTGTGACACCACAAGCGTCGAACCAGAGGACACAACTGGGTATTCAATACATTTGACACCATGATTTTGTACCAAACTTACAACATGATTAATAAGACAGAATTTCTCACCTAAGGTGATAAATTGATAGATTTCCTATCAAACGCTATGCAATAAATGCTGATTTATTGAAGGACATTTCCCAAATATTGCAGTGCCTTAATTACTTTCCATTAACTGCATAACAATAAGCATTACCTACGTGATAAGGCATTTTAAACATCAAAATTTCTATAAACACAAATGATTATATCATTAAGAATGAACATTTAATTATTTCTTATTCTCTGCTTTCTGTTTCTTTGTTTCCCTATTGTTATTTATCATAAAAAACCAGTAATGATAAGATATTGATAAATCATATGCTAAGGATATTATTATTATTATTATTATTATTATTATTATTATTATTATTATTATTATTATATTATTATTATTGAAATATATATCATTTGCTTTAATATCTAAATAATAATAATAATAATAATAATAATAATAATAATAATAATAATAATAATTAAAAACAACTGCATGAGAATCTGAGGAACTGGGATTTGGGGAGGGGAAGGGAGAGGGGTTGCAGGGTAGGTGAGGATCCTATGTGGTGTGGGAGAGAAAGGTAATGGGAAATAGGAGAGAGAGAGAGAGAGAGAGAGAGAGAGAGAGAGAGAGAGAGAGAGAGAGAGAGAGAGAGAGATGGTGGGGGGCGGTGGATAGGTATGTTAAGGCCAAGGTCGTGCAAGGACAGCTACTAAAGGAATTCTCTCTCTCTCTCTCTCTCTCTCTCTCTCTCTCTCTCATCTCCTCTCTCTCTCTCTCTCTCTCAGTATGCGTTGACGTTTACCTGAGGTCACTGCCCCGTACACACGTGAATGCTTGTATTAGTTGCTCTACCTTAATATTCAACCCGACACCTGCACGGAAGCAATAATTGCATTCAGAACATAAAATTATGATTTATAGAATAATATCAATGGCCGTTACAATTTCATAGGCATACAAAGATATATGATTCAAACGTTAGGGATAATATCCATGGAACATCTTAAGTTAATGGTGACAACAAAAAGTCATTGTAGATGAAACTTGTCTTAAGGTTTTATTATCGCGGTCTGGAAACCTACTGATCAAGAGTACTCGATATCTTAAGAGTAGGTTGAGAGGCCTCGATTGTATAACTAGGAATACACATTAATATACAATGGCGAATTTCCATGTGAGTCATTCTCGATGACAGATAAAAGAATGGGCAGAATGTAGTTTACCTATCCATTGCTTAATACAAAACGTTACGCAAATCTACAATAAATTGTAGCATTCTTGTGCTGATGAGTGCTAATGAGTCAGGGAAGCCAAAATGAATGATCAACAGATGTTAAGCCCTTGCATATAATATGAAATTACCCCCTCTCAATAAGACAGAAAATCATCTTGCAAGTTGACGTATAATCTAAGAAACAAATATCCAGAAAATATGTAATGATTACAAAAACTTCAGAATGTCAAGCATCATAATGACAAATTAAAACAATGATAATGTTATACTGAACCACAAGAGTACGAGATGTTTAGAATAAGCAAAATTAGAGGCAATGGATTATTAATTGTTAAGTGCTAAACTAAGCAATAAAAACACACAGGTGGCCAAGAATACAAGAACACAGACAGTAAAAGAAAAAACAATCAGTTATATTGTGTTAAATCATATAAATCATATCAAGAAAACTTTAGTATATCTAAATAGAATTGTGGTTAAATCAAATTTTACATCTCTCTTACTAATAATTAACTTTCCAAACTATTCCCTACCATGGTTAGTTAGCTAACTGTAATGACTTTTTTTTCCACCCACCTTATCTATCAGTTATAAAATGATGTAAACAACGAGGCACATTCCAGGTTTAATTACTCTGTGTATTCTTAGCCTCTCTTGCAGTAGTGAGGCCTTCTTGCGGCCAGAGCAATGCACCCTATTCTCTCTCTCTCTCTCTCTCCTCTCTCTCTCTCTCTCTCTCTCTCTCTCTCTCTCTCTCTCTCGTCTTATACGCTTCGCTGGTTCTTGGTTCTCACCGTACTTACACTGCATATATTTTCTTATCCTTGCCTCCACCATAATTTGAATTTATCATATATTTTAATATCTAAACTGACGTCCTGCATTAAAACAACAACAAAAACTACAGCAACAACAACAACAACAATTAATATACCTCATCTTTTGGATATATCATATATTCTAATATGTAAGTCTTGCATAAAAAAAATAAACAACGACGACCATAAATAATAATAATAATAATAATAATAATAATAATAATAATAATAATAATAATAAACTACAAGTTCGCACCAATAAATCTCGAGGCTAGATACAACGTTTATACAATTTCTTTTCTGTGATACATCAAGGTACATTTAGCCGACCAAGCTTAGCGGGCTTATCAGAAGGATGGCATTTACATAAGAGGATCTGAGAGAGAGAGAGAGAGAGAGAGAGAGAGAGAGAGAGAGAAAGAGAGAGAGAGAGAGAGAGAGAGAGAGAGAGAGGAGAGAGAGAGAGAGAGAGAGAGAGAGAGAAAGAGAAGAGAGAAGGAGGAGGAAAGAGAGAGAGAGAGAGAGAGAGAATGAATTTCGGAAGACTTTTATTTAATTAGCGACTGGTAAGAATACATACAGACAGACATACAATCAAATATATGACAGTTGTTTGCAATTGAGAGAGAGAGAGAGAGAGAGAGAGAGAGAGAGAGAGAGATGAGAGAGAGAGAGAGAGAGAGAGAGAGAGAGAATTTCTGAAGACTTGTATTTAATTAGTGACTGGTAAGAACATACAGACAGAAACAATCAAATACATGAGTTAGTTCCAATTAAGAGAGAGAGAGAGAGAGAGAGAGAGAGAGAGAGAGAGAGGAGAGAGAGAGAGAGAGAGAGAGAGAGAGAGAGAGAATTTCTGAAGACTTTTATTCAATTAGCAACTGGTAAGACTGCACAGACAATTACAATTAAATAAATGACAGTTGGTTGCAATCAATAAAGAGAGAGAGAGAGAGAGAGAGAGAGAGAGAGAGAGAGAGAGAGAGAGAGAGAGAGAGAGAGAGAGAGAGAGAGAGAGAGAGAGAGAGAGAGGTGCACTTTAAACACATTCTATGGAAGATGATAAACACCATTCGATTTTTATCCTTCATTTCTACCACATCTAAGTTCTGTGAACAGACACTATAGTCTGTTCTTTTTCAGGAAACGGTAAATATCAGCAACCGATAGCGTTAAAATGCTTGTTTGAATTTGATAGGCCAATGATCCTTAAATACTTCGTTATTGACATGAATAACCAAAAAAATGTAACTCTTGCATCACAGTTATTTATAACTTGCTACTGTTATATCGGTTGTGGATATTTACTACCAATTAAAAAAAAAGGGTTAGCCAATAACTCCCGAAATATCTTGAAACAGGAATTATTATGGATATGAGACAGATAAGAATTGATGTTTTTAGCAATTCTATTCATGACTATTTCATATAAGTATTCCTCTTTTATGTTAAATCTACCCTTGTATTCACCGTTTATTAACTCAATTTACGTAAGTTTGCTATATAAATTGATTAGTTTCTAATCTTGTTTCTTTAAATAGAATGCAGATGTATTTCGCGACTTCGCCAAGAAGAAAATGTACAGGAAATACGCATCATGTTTATACTTCCTTCGTCCGGTTTGGGAACCAGTCTCTTTCCTCTGTGCTCTATCCCATAAGGATGCAAATAGGGGAAACTATAATGTTCAACGCATTTGTTATACCTATTATATACTTAATGGCACGCCTATTTAAATATTCTGGTGCGAGAACCCATGAGTGATATGTGAAGCTAATTGATTATTATTATTATTATTATTATTATTATTACTAGCCAAGCTATAACCCTTGTTAAAAAAAGGATGCTATAAGCCCAAGGGAAAAACAGCCCAGTGAAGTGAGAATACGAGGAAGTAAATAAACTATAACAGAAGTAATGAACAATTAAAAAAAAACAAAATCAAGAACAGTAATAACATTAAAATAGGTTTTTTATATATAAACTATAGACACTTATGTCAGCCTATTCAACACACGCTTGATTAAATATGCGTCAAAATAACGCTAAGATGCATATTTAAAGGTATTTTCATATAAATTTTTGCACATTTCAAAATAATGAAAAATTATAAATAATCACACTATTATTATTATTATTATTATTATTATTATTATTATTATTATTATTATTATTATTAGGGAAACTACAACCCTAGTTGGGAAAGCTGGATGCTATAAGCTCAAGGGTTCCAACAGGGAAAAATAGCACATTGAGGAAAGGAAATAGGAAAAACAATCTATAAGAGAAGTAATGAGCAATCAAAATAAAATATCTTAAGAACAGCAACAATATTACTCCCACTAGATATCTTCCTGATATGTATTGGTTCAATAAAACTGGCACAGACGTAAGTGTGTACAAAGTATCACGTTAAGTCCAGAGGCCTGGGGCCATCTCGGTGTTTCTTCTTCTTCGTCCGAAAATAACTCGAGACGATGAAGTGAACTAAGCCTAAAATAACAGAAAAAGAATGCGACTTTGGCCATCGCCAAGAGAAAGTTGGGGGGTCTGGCCTACGATACGATACACCCGTCTGCTATGCAACAGATTGTACAGAGTCTAGAGAGAGAGAGAGAGAGAGAGAGAGAGAGAGAGAGAGAGAGGAGAGAGAGAGAATAAGGTTTGTTTTGCATTAGAACGTTCTTCCTCATTCTAAAAGAGAAGAGAGAGAGAGAGAAGAGAGAGAGAGAGAGAGAGAGAGAGAGAGGAGAGAGAGAGAGAGAGAGAGAGAGAGAGCATCTAATTCATATATAGAATGCTCTATACATGACCAAAATATCGAAACTCTCTCTCTATCTATGTGTATATATATATATAATATATATATATATATATATATATATATATATATATATATATATATATATATATATATATATATATACTGGTGATAGAAAAGGTGAGGGGAAGAAAAATTATAGCAATTAGCTAGCTAACCATAGTACGGAATTATTTTGAAAGTTATGTATTAGTACGAGTAATGCCAAGAGTGGTTTAAGCACAATCTTAGTCTATACTAAAATTTTGACTAAATACTACAACCCTCTTTTCAAGTTTGTCAAAATTCTAAAACGAACTTAATTGAATCAAATCATTCTATACTCTCAACTTTTCAAGATTTCTCTCTAATTCTTATACAATCCAATGATTAACATTTATAGAACTTAGGTAGATTCACCCGACAGAGGATCCAGAGAGGTCATTCAACAACGAGTACCCTTTGGAGAAATACTTATTGCGCTATGAAGAGTGCTTGAGGTCGGGAGCTCTCCGTGGATATAGCAAATTGGAGCCTAGTGCTGCACCATTGACTTGGAGAGGGGGTAATAACACTTTCCTGAGCCTGGAAGTGGGGTTGAAATAACTAATTGTCTGACTAAATATAATGAGAATTAAAAATTTTTGATATTTTTTTTTCTAGAAAAGGATTTTTTTTTTTTCACATTTTTTTTTAGTCAGAAAACTGTATAAAATGATATTCAGTGAAATCTTTAAGCTATTATTGCGGATAGACTAAGAACAAACAAAAAGATTAAAATATTTGTTGACTGATGAAAAAAAAATTATCCAATGACTACAATAACAGCCAAAATATAAAATAAATATCACAATGGACAGAAGAAGAAGAAGAAGAAGAAGAAGGAAGAAGAAGAAGAGAAGGAGAGAGAGAGAGAGAGAGAGAGAGAGAGAGAGAGAGAGAGAGAGAGAGAGAGAGAGATCTAATCCTTTCCAAAAACAAAAACACGCAGTAGAGAAGGACCCATCCATCTGAGGTTATCAAGCAAGATACCAGATTACCCCAAAATAGCCCCACGATACCTTTCAGTAAATAACTCTCTTCTCTTGGAAGCGATTCTTCCTGCTGATAAAAGGCTAAGAAGTCGGGCAACATAAATAGCCTTATCTAAAAGGGAGAGTGTTGAGACACCAGCGGGTCTTAAGAACGTCTGAGATGTTCTAGTGTTATTATTATCTTTTTATTACAGTTATTATTATTATTATTTTTATTGTTATTGTTAAATGAATTCTCTTAGTTTAGTAACAAAAGTCATATAATAGCAGTAATAAAGCTACGGTACTGATGAAATAATATCTGTATAAATGTATGTATAACCACTTTACCATACAAATCCATATAGAAATATCAAATATATACGTATATAT
>NC_090746.1:77275910-77278410 GCF_036898095.1 Palaemon carinicauda
AACTTTTTTTTTTTTTTTTTTACAAAACACCGTAATAACTATATTTCAATGTATACTCATATACTGAAAAACATTGGTAATAAAAGAGAACGTAGCCTTGGTAATAAATATAAACCTTTTTGAAAAAACAGAGCAACAACTATATTTTAGTGCATACCCATATATTAAAAAATATTGGTTATATAAGAGAGGGTAGTATTGTCTGGTCACGATCATAGCTACGTTCTTTTCCGTAAGATTGAACTAAGGTAGACTAAATCCATTCTACATCCGGGGTTGAACGACGAGTCTAGAAATGGTATATAGATCTATATTGCGTTTATGAAGAATATTCCGACCCGAAAATCCAGCTCTTCCCATATATTTCTGGAAATCGGCAATCCTCTCGGATTGCAAGGCTCACTCGCCTGTAATGCAGACCTTCAGGATACATTTCTCTCCTCTGTGTTCACGGTCTTCTGAGAAAATAGTTCTATGATTATATACGTTGTTATTCTCTATTTTCACATTTGTTTTGTTTTCATCTAACTTGGTATATTGGATAGATACAGTCAGTGGTAGAAATAATACTGAACTAGAGGAGCACTTAAGAGTGCATGCCTTTGCCACGCAAAGCAGTCTTATTGTGGTCATAACTTTACTTAATACTTGTACCTCGATATATTTGTTTCAAATTCTAATGGCTGTCTATATATTTGCTTCAAATTCTAATGGATTTCTCCACATGTACACCAAGTTTCGTTGACATTGGTTCTGTAGTTTTTTGCGTAATGTTATTCACAAAAAGAAAATAAACTAGATATTTGTCATTTACTTAACACTGTGATTATTTTCAAAGTACTGTTGCGTACTTGTACTATTGTCAAAATAAATACTGTATAATCATTTTATGTAAATCTGTTCACAAATGATTAAATAAACGACGACAGGAGTCAACACATATCCTTCGCAAAATCTTCGTTTATTTGGCGAAGAGAATAATCTAGAATGACATTAGCTCACTCAACCTAAAGTTCGTAAAAATAATAGTTTTGTGACAGAAATTCAATATTCATCTGATCACTTAATTTTCATGGACAGTGGGCTAATCGGTGAACAAACAAAGATAGGTGCCTATACATATATGAACCTTCAATGTCCATTTGGACAGGGTGTTGGGGTAACAACACCACGCCTTGCATACTTCTTGCAGATAGCAGGAAGTGTAATATCTGGTGCCATCCCATCTTGAGTGTATAAACATACACAATGTTACCTAACTTATCTGTATAACTATCAGCAAACAACGAAAACAAATAAACAAAAGATGCACCTCCTCTAATACAAACATGATAAAGCACAACAATACCAAGTACCCTATCGTTAGCCCATCAGTACTCGGAAGGTGGTACCACATCGGGACACGCCTACAGACCTCGCCCACTGTATCCAGGGCACTCGAGCTAAAACGCCCGTCCAAAACCCAATCATTTTCGCGTCCAGGTCACGGCACCTACAACCAGACACCAATTAGAGGATGAAAAGCCTTCTGACGCGTGATTTATCAGGATAATGAGGAACGGTTAAGTCTTGCACTGCAATGTGAGAGTGTGTTGAAACGAAGTTTGGAAATGGTTCCCTGAAATTGTGGATTTATTATGAGTTATCAGGCTATAAGGTCAAGGAAGCCGTCCTTTCTAGAGATATAGAAAAGTGCAGGGTTATTTTGATCTATATTTAGATATACGAAACAATTACGGAGGTTACGGAATTTTTTTATAGAGAATTAAAAGGGAAAAAAAAGATACTTGAATCTATGTTTAGATTTAAAAAAAAAGTTAAGGTATAAAGTGAAGGTCAGAATGCAATAGTGTAACAGTGCATATAAATGTAAGGTTATAACCCAGTATCAAAATAATGTTAATTGTAACATGATATAAAACCAAGTCATGGCGTATCCCATGCTTTACTCTTTTAAGGAAAGAAACAGATAAATCAAGACAGATTATTACATGGAAGCTGAAGTAAATCGTAACGAGGATTGATCAAAGCATGGAAGTGTCCCTGGAGTTAGCGAATTATGCACAATCAAGATTTTATACACAAACACACACACACACACACACATATATATATATATATATATATATATATATGTGTGTGTGTGTGTGTGTGTGTGTGAGTATTTAGTCTAGAATTATTATAAAAAGCCTAAGTGTTACAAATTTGGGGTTTTACAGGCTCAATTCAATACCGTTTGGCCATAATATCGCCCCGAGATTGTTCACAAAGCTAGCAAAGGTAGTGATTAATCTTAGGCGGTTGCAGAAAGTTCTGGTCATAGCTTACTTAGAAGACTGGCTGATTTGCTCAGAAATAAAACAATTAGGCTTCAGCTATACCAATAAAGTCTTTCTGGTTCCTTAGGATCTAGATTTCTTGATCAACTTGACAAAATCAAGACTACAATAATCTGTGGAGATGAGTTGATTGCGATTCTAAGTATAATAACCAAATTTCA
>NC_090746.1:77283410-77285910 GCF_036898095.1 Palaemon carinicauda
ATATATATATATATATATATAATATAATATATATATATATATTATAATATATATATATATATATATATATATATATATATATATATATATATATATATATCCAAACACTTGCTGTTTATTATATAGGGGAAATTATTATTATTATTATTATTTTCATTACTATAATCATTATTATTATTATTATTATTATTATTATTATTATTATTATTATTATACAAATAATCAAATTACTAAAAAAGAAGAGATTTAAAAAACTAAATCCAAGAATGCAAAAGTCCAAAATAACACCTCATCTAACATTTCTGAAAACGTACGAAGCATAATGAAAATGTAAGCGACCTCCTAAGGCGCAATGAAGGTTTATTGACTGTCAAAAGTATATTAATGATTTTGAAAACGACGGATCTTAAATGGCTTGTTTTTTCAAGGGAAAACGATTATTAAGTGTACCCAAAGGAACCGCAACTAATGAGGGTACGAAAAATTAATGGAAATTGTAATGAATACTAAATGATTAAAAAAAAGAAAAAAAAAAGAAACACTCAAAAAATAATATTTGTAAAATACTGCGCTTGTCTTAATACGTTTTCTATACAAAATGTCCATAAAAATAATGCAATGAATAAAACAATGTATTAAAAATATTAGTTCTCACTGGTGGATGATGAATAAAAAAGCACGGGCTCTTCCTGGAAAAATAAGACACCCAAGATGGTATTCACGAATAATGAAGGATTGACTGATCTGTTTATAAACAATGGCGTCATAATAGTCCAAGATAAAGGAGGCAGAAATTCCAACTGAAATTTACCTCATGTTTTGCTAACCATATGACTTCATCATCAATCAGTGTCGATGACCATAGAAGTTGCGATGCCAGATTGCATTAACGATTCATCAAAGAAAAAAAAAATTATATTGCTTATGATTTCACGCGAGTAGAAAAAAAACGTAAGCAGGAAAAATAGCGTTAAATTATTCCGGCCAGTGATTAGAAAAAGAAAAGAAAAAAAGATGGTGAAGCTAGCTAAGAGACGAGGAAGAATGAGGAAAATTCATACAGAATCGAAAAAAAAAAAACACTATTCATGGTGTTTATTCATTTGTTTCGGTCGAAGATGGATTAGGGCGGTGTTGGTAGCAGTGTCCGCAGGTGACCATGAAAATAGAGGAACAATTTGGATTAAAGTCTGAGCATATCTCAAATAAGGATTATTTTAGGTAGCATTGTTCGAATCTAAGTTCATAATAAAAAAGAACATCTTTCATATAGCTTAAATAAAAACAAATAAATGAACAAATCACATAATTTGAATCCGCCATAGGGAGGGTATGTCGTCAGTGCACCTCAGGTAATGCGCTGCAGGCTTTTTGCTTTAGGGTCTTCACAGCATCCCTTTGGCCACAAGCTGCAATTACCTTTTAGCAGATTACTTTTACATCTCTCTCGTGTTGCTGTTCAGCATCTTAACGTTTATTCCAAAGTATATCTGCGGGGTTATCTTTCTAGATTCATGTCATTGAAGGGCCTCTCCGGGTACAGAGCCAAGTTCCAAGATTCAAAGCCCAAGAGATGATTGCCCGATTGTTTTCGAGTTTTCTGGCATCATGACATACAAGGTTATTGACGTCGATATTTATTATAAATAAAAGAAAAAAAGAAATTCAATTAAAAGCAATAGAAGCGAAGATGTCCGTTTTAAAGTTAAATAGCATTCAGAAGACCTGCTTCTGAAATAAATGTAAAAATACTTCTAGCATAATACAACACATCCTACCGAATTTAGAAACTAATAAAGGAATTGAATAAGATTCGTGGATGCTTCTATGTATTAGAAACATGAACTATTGAAAAGTAGAATTAGACAAACGAATCACTCATACTTATTAATGCTATATCTAATACTCTGACACCAAGAAGCCATGATATCCGCATGCACTACAATAATGCCCCGATGCTCAAAAATATTCATGAGACCTAAAAATACTCAAAACAATAATAAGCCAGGTACTCAAAATATTTCAAGCCCCTATCATTAAAGCATATTACGAATTCTCTATACTCAAAAACAGCAAAGAGCCCTGTCACTCAAAAGTACAACAAAGACTTAAAGCTTAAAAAACTGTCAAGTTGTCATACTCCAATATACGTTAAATCCTCGATAATAAAAAACTAAACAAAATTATAATCGAGATACTAAAAAGGAAAATTACGAGGTCCTGATACTTCCAAATTACATAGAACTGATATTTCAGAGAGCAAACCCGACAAAAAAAAAAAAAAAAAAAAAAAAACTCACAGTCCTAATGCTATAAAAAACTACAAAGCCTAAAGCGTTGATATTCTAAAACACAGAAACCCTGTATACAGAAACACAATATGAAACAACTTTAATACTTAACTATTAGACTATTAAACCAAATCGTTGACAAGGGCAAAGAGAGTGACTGGTGATTCAATAAGGGAATGAATATATAAGAAAATCTATTTTTGGAAATG
>NC_090746.1:77290910-77293410 GCF_036898095.1 Palaemon carinicauda
TATGACAGACAGATTAACAGCATGTGTAATGAGTCAACAACATCATTGACGTATGTGTAATAGGTGTCCAATTTATTCTTAGCATATGGGAAAATTATCCCATGCATATTTCAAGCGTATTTCTAGGGGTTTATAAAGTCAGCACATTTCCTCATCTTCACCATTTCAGTACACACTTTGAGTTTCTCTGCTCTAGGTAGCATTTCATTATGTTGAAGAAAGAAGCAGAAGAGGGATAATAAGATGAGGACATGAAATATGGGTGGAATCATAGGTAGAAAAGAGACATCAATTTGGATTTTTTACCAACTTATGATTGACTCAAGGAATGGAAACCAGAGATCTTTCAAGACGTTTTGACAATGCTTCCTGAGACGATTGACCCCTTATATACGGAAACTGAGGGAACAATCCTCTTACGCTAGCCTGACTTTAAGCACAATTGAACATACATTAATTACACTTCTGTATACGTCCAACTGAAATGAATATCACCTCACATACTGTACATTAGCATACGCAAGACATACGCTGCCCGAACGTTGTCTATGTGTAATGTATGTAAAATTACATATTTAAATTCATGACCTAAGAGGTCAATATGGAAGTTAGGAGCGAGTGTGAGAAATGCCATAGTCAGTCATAAGCAGGATGCGAAACTCAAGACACTGCTATTCAATTGCAATGTAACATTTTTCATGAAGAGTAAATACAACCAAGCCGTGAGAAAGAGTTGCCTCTCAAACGGATGTAAGTACCTTCCGGTATTAATGTTGTGTTTACAACAAATCATTAAGTGCTGAGATAACTAATTAGACTTTAACGTCAATATGGATATTTTAGTCACTTTCTGGTCAAGATGTCATACGGAACGGTCATCCGACCAAACCATCTATACTCCTGTGATGGAGATGTTAATAACTGTTTTTAAAGAAATAAACTGTTTTAAAGTTAACTTACTTAGACTTATTCAGAAGAAGAAGTAACCTACCAAGTCTAACATTACACCACATTGAAGAGACATTTGACTAGAAACCTAATGTGTGTTTATAACAGTACCACGCTAACATATGCACTCACTCAACGCTAGCGACACGTTAATCATTCAGTCATCAACAACAGTTTGGTTTTATACATTGAGAAGTTTGGTGTATGACCAACTTCTCCGAAAAATTCCATACATTTTTACGCAAGTGTGTGACACCGCCCTAACACACAAGCACACATAAATATAAAGCCTGTCTTCCTTTATTTAATAGGGACCCTTGTGTCGATACACTAAAGTCTTTATTTTTACCTCTAATGAGGTTAATAACTGACCAAGATTGCTGATATTTACAAATAGGTTGACAGAACTTTCATTTGGGATAACTACATACTCGACTTCTTTATAGGACTATCGACATTTTAAATCTACTCAAGACTTCGTATACATCGGAATAAGACAATAGATAAGACTACTAAGTCTTATATACAAAGGAAATTAAAGTAGATTAAAAAACCAAATTAGAATATGTCTACCAACTATGCTTTTCACAGCACGGGGCAAACCGTCAATTACATTGACAAAGCAATTGCCAGAGTTTTGGTAGCTTATTAAACATCTCTATCTTGCGATCCGTTGGATGGGAGTTCGAGACTCACTCAAGCTCGATAGTTTCTAATAGTGATTGCAAACACAGCCATGTGCGCCAGGGACGGGCATGGGGGAGCCTATAAGTCTACCTGCTGAGTCATCATCAGTCATTATCTGGACATCCCTGGTCCTAACTTAGGTGGAGAGGGGTTTGGGTGTTTATCATATAGATATATGGTTAGTCTCTAGGGCATTGTCCTGTCCCTTGCTTCTACCATTCATGAACAACCCTTTAACTGATAGCCCTCAGATATTATTTGAACACAGAATGAGCACGTAAGCAAGTAATTCATATTCATCTATGAGAAAGAATAGGAAAATATATTTAAATAAAGGGTCAAGATGAGTATTGACCAAGGAATTGTTTGATTAGTCTCTCACTATAACAATAATAACTGGATTTACGAGAAATCAGGTAGGCCCTACTTTTAAGTAACATATTTAGTAGACCTATCCCGTTTAAGTACTACTACTACTACTACTACTACTACTACTAGTAATAGTAATAATTTAGTAGTAGTAGTAGTAGTAGTAGTAGTAGTAGTAGTAGTAGTAGTAGTAGTAGTAGTAGGTAAGCTACAACACTCGTTGAAATAGATGATATAACCACAGGGGCTCCGACAGGTAAAAATAGCCTAAAGAGGAGAGTTAATAAACGCTGCAAGAGAAGTAAAGAACAATTAAAATGTTTTAAGAATAACAACGACAATAAAATAAATCTTTCATACATAAACTATAAAAACTTGAAAAAAACAAGGAGGAGCAGAAATAAAATAGAATATTGTGCCCGAGTGTACCCTCAAGCTAGAAATATAAAGGTCAGGGAAACTCAATCTCCTGTGAACAATTTGATCTAATTCTATC
>NC_090746.1:77295910-77298410 GCF_036898095.1 Palaemon carinicauda
TGTGAGTAGAGTATGTCCTTTTTCCACGTTATATTGATTATTATTGTCATTAATACTAGCTATGCTACAACCCTAGTTGGAAAAGAAGGGTTCTATAAGCCAAGGGTTCCAATAGAGAAAATAGGCAAGCGAGAAAATAAAATAAAAAAATAGATAGAAATATGAATTTAAGCAAAAATATATTATTAATATTATTATTATTATTATTATTATTATTATTATTATTATTATTATTGTTATTGTTATTTGCTAAGCTACAACCCTAGCTGGAAAAGCAGGATGCTATAAGCCCAGGGGCCCCAACAGGGAAAATAGCCCAGTGAGGAAAATAAAAAAAGGAAAAATAAAATATTTTAAGAACAGTAACATTAAAATAAATATTTCCTATATAGAGTATAAAAACTTTAACAAAACAAGAGGAAGAGCAATTAGATAGAATAGTGTGCCCGATTGTACCCTCAAGCAAGAGAACTCTAACCCAAGACAGTGGAAGACCATGGTACAGAGGCGATGACACTACCGAAGACTAGAGAACAATGGTTTGATTTTGGGGTGTCCTTCTGACCTTCTCCTAGAAGAGCTGCTTACCATAGCTTAAGTGTCTCTTCTACCATTACCAAGAGGAAAGTACCCACTGAACAAATACAGTGCAGTAGTTAACCTCTCTAGCGGTAGCTTTTCAACGGGTGGTAGGTGCCCTGGCCAACCTAGAGCACATTTATATCGCTCGCTGTTAAAAGTAATGTGGCTATATGTTGAGTTAATTAAACTCATAAAATACAGTAACAATTACGTAGATATATATCTATATCTATATCTATATATTTTTGCTAGATTTCTTATTTATCTATTCCATCTATTTATTTATTTCCTTTTCTCGCTGGCCTATTTTCTTTATTGTAGTCCTTGGCTCATAGCATCCTTCTTTTCAAACTAGGGTTGTAGCTTAGCTAGTATTAATGACAATAATAATAAATGTAACGTGGAAAGGGACATACTCTACTCACAAAGGATGGGTTGCTGGAATATGGGGAATAATGCTGTACTATTTATTGTAATTAATTAATTAATTTTTATGCTGTCTGGAGACATTGAGCGAAATCCGGGACCAGTACGTCATACATTTCGTCAATGTCGTCTTCTGTATTGCAATATTCGTGGTCTTCATGCAAATATCCAAGACCTTACAGTTGCGTCCAGACAGTATGATATTCTTTTGTGGTCAGAAACTTTGGTTTCTAATATGAGGCACTCATCTGAGCTCCTTATAATTGATTTTAAGAAGCCAATATTGTTGAAACGTGATGCCATCCCTAGGGCCAGGGGAATGGCGGTGATTCTTTTAACCCTGGTGTATATTAGGACCGAGTACCCTGCTTCTCATAAGTCCTGCTATCAATGTTGATGTCATGAGATTCAGGTAATAAAAGTTTGTGGTAGGCATGACAACTTTTATTTGTGTTCGATCTACCGGAATCCAGGCATGGATGATTCTATCTTCGATTGTCTTCTTACCATTATGGCTAAGATACAAGAAGATGATAGAAAGGCTTCTTTTGTCTTTGTTGGTGATTTTAATGCTCACCATAGGGAGTGGTTAAGTTCTATCTCTCCTACCGATCGCCATGGCTCAAGAGCTTTAGACTTTGCCTCTGAATCAGGCTGTCAACAAATCATAAATGAAGCTACTCACAGGTCTGGTAATTGCTTGGACCTCGTATACACTGACTCCCCTGCCGTTATAAATAGTAAGGTTGGCTCTCCAGTCAGGACATCTGATCATGCCTTGATTTCATTAGTAGTGAAGACTGAACAGCATGTCCCTGATATATCATACTCTTGTAAAATTTTATGAAATCCCAAGCAGACTGGAATGGGATTTTGCATGATCTTTTGTGCTTGAATTGGTCACAATTATATAGTAGTGTAGATCCTGTTGTCTCGTTGAATGAGAATCTAGTCAACATAATTGATAGGCGTATCCCTTCTCGTGTGCTAAGGTACTGAGTGAAGGACAAACCGTGGTTCAACGATGATTGCAGACGTGCTTCTTTGAAAAAGCAGGAGGCCTATCACCTTTGGAAGGGTAGCAGATCAGATTTAACCTGGAACAACTATACTCAGCTTCGAGCTTTTGCTCAGAGAGTTTATGCCTCAACTGAAAAGGAGTACAATTTAACCATAAAAGAAACACTTTCTGGTACAACTCAGGAACATAAATGGTGGTCTACCCTTAAATCTGCACTCTTTGGTGTAGATGCAACAGTTCCTCCTTTACTTAAACCAGATGGCTGTCACTCACTGTCCAAAGGAAAAGACAATCCTTTTGGCTGATGTTTTTGACAGTAAACAGAGTAATGAAAAACTTGAACTTCCTCATTCCTGTTTTCTTGAGGCTAAATCAACTAGTTTAGCTTTTCGATCCCTGAGATTAAAGCTCTGTTGATGGACCTTGATGCTTATGGAGGTGTAGACCCAAATGGAATTTTTCCTTTGTTTT
>NC_090746.1:77303410-77313410 GCF_036898095.1 Palaemon carinicauda
AGAATTTTTATCCAGTGCGTGACCTGCATTGAATTGTTTTAAATAGTGAATTGTTAAGAGCATTAACATATTATGAAAGTGATTTTTGATAGAAACCACGTGATAACTAGCGGGAATAATATAAGTTCATTTAATTGCCAAGCAAAGACAGAAAGCTTATATTTTTAGGGGGGCAAGTTTTCTTCTTTAAATTCGATTGATTCCAGGAAAGACAGTTGAAAAAATTAGGATAGTTGTCAGACTCTTCAAGGAAAGTTGTTTGGCCAAAGTTAAAAGTTGTTCACTACTTTTAACAAATCTTGATCAGTTAAAGATCTGTTCTATAATTAAAGAGATCGGCAAATTCTCTCGTTTGTTCTGGGTTGTTCGTGAAGATATAGTTAATACATTTATTAAATAATCTACATTGCTATAACTTCATTAGTAATCTCGTATTACGTTATTTACGATATATGGTTTTCATAGTGTGTCAATATACACAATAAAACTTTTGACATAAAATGGTCTATTAAATTTAGTGTAATTGCAGGAATAATTTAATTATAAGTTTGTAGTTAGGAGATTCTATATCATGAAAATATCTAAATCGATGTATTTCCATTGGAAAGAGAAGGGAGAATGTATATATTTTCATATATCTAGAAAAAGAATATTTTCGCTTGTGGGTTTATAGCAATATTTCGATTGTATCAAAATGATTCATAATTGAACAGTAAATGATAAAACTGAAGGGAGACTTATAAGAAAAATCAGATTTGAATGGAATTGTCAATTTATCTTTATATGAGAACTCACAAATCAAGTCTTAAAAGCAGAGACGAGAAAACAAGTTACTGTAAATACTAAGAGATTGACCAGTTTTTTTTTCTTATTGTTTAAAAAACAAGACTTAATCTCGAACAAAATCCAGGAGAGTAAAAAACAGTTTGGCAATAAAAAGAATTTTTTTTTTTAATACTCAACAGGAATCTTTTTAATAAATGGATCTTCGGAGCATAGGAATATGCTTTAATTATTATTATTATTATTATTACTATTATTATTATTATTATTATTATTATTATTATTATTATCATGATACCATAAGCCCAACGGCTCCAACAAGAAAAATAGCCCAATGATAAATTATTGATTTTTAGCTATTATCTGGCATTACAACATCAATGGTCATTGATGCCAAAGCCCAGTGAGGGAAAGAAATAAGGAAATAAATAAACTATATGAGAAGTAACAAATAATAAGTATAAAGTATCTTAAGATAAGTAAAGACGTTAGAATAGGTCTGTCATAAATAAACTATGAAGAGAAACTCATGTCAGCCTGCTCAACAAAAAACATTCGCTGCCAGTTTAAACTTCTGATGATCATTCCAAAATCTGGTCACAACTAGAATAAAGTTTTATTCCTTTTGGAAGAGTGGGAGCCGACGATATACGTGCGCGCGCACACTCACACACACAAACACACACACAACGTGCGCGCGCATGCACGCAATAACGTTGCAAAAGTTTCCAACCATCATCAACCAGTGCTTCGAATGCGTCAAACATGTCATGTAAACAGGGTGCTAAATTTCCTTTCGCTGCCGACGCCTGCTCATGGAAACTTGAATCAATTGGAGGAGTTGGTAGGAGGTAGGGAAGTAGGTAAGGGAAGAATATGAAGCAATACAAGTTCATGAACAGTTCATGAACCCCTGTAACACCCCCTCCCCCCCCCCCGCCCCCCATCCATAACTCGTGGCAGCATGGCGCCGTGAAACCGTCCTGTCGCCTAGAGGGACAGCCAAGAGGCACCCGATGTGCCTCCTCTATTTATGTATGTTTGTGAAGGGAGAGAAAGAGAGTGGGAGGGAGGGGTTGCGGGGGACAGGGGGTGGAGAGAATTTGCCCGGCCGTTTTGCCGCTTCCGAAAAATCTTTCGTACATGTTACATCATTCTCGACGTTCCCAAAATGGTTTGCAGGACGGACTGGAATGGGGCCATGTTTTGGCTTCTGGGTCCATTGGCTTTGGCGCTTCGTTCTCCCTCGATAACTCCGAATTAGTCTTAAGCGTGGGTAGATTCTCGGGGTTGGTCTCGGAGGCTGTAAAGAGACGGCTTTTGTGGTGAGGTGCTGGATGGCCTCAGATAGCGTCAGAGGAAAAATGGAAAGTAAAATGGGAAGTTCTTTTCTGAGAAGATGAACTAGGTTTTTTTCCCAATACTTTTTTTCTCTATTATAATACAAATATTTTCTTCCGAAAACTTATAGCTGGACTTATTCAGTAAGATTTTACTCTCTCTCTCTCTCTCTCTCTCTCTCTCTCTCTCTCTCTCTCTCTCTCTCTCTCTCTCTCTCTCTCTCTCGTAATACAAAATATTTTCTTTCGTACTCATATCGTTGCATTAATTCAGCTAAATTATATTTCAGACATATTCCTTTACTGCTGCCCAACTAACAAATCTCTCTCTCTCTCTCTCTCTTTGTAATACAAAATATTTTCTTCCGTACACTCATCGGTGAACTTATTCAACGTTCTTTTGCAGCTACACAACAAACTCAACTCACTCTCTCTCTCTCTCTCTCTCTCTCTCTCTCTCTCTCTCTCTCTCTCTCTCTCTCTCTGTGGTACTGGTAAATTTCACGCAAGATAATACTTTATCATATGCGAATGATAAAGTATATATTTTCCCAACACATTTCGACTAAAATCATCAACAGGAAAGTACGTAAGAACTAATGTATTGGATATTCACATTAAAAAGGTTCTGATATGTTACATAAAGAAGTAATTATATAGAAATTACCAAGGTGTGTAATTTTAAATAATACAAATAAACTGCATTTGATTTTACGGCGATTCTGAAACAAATTCTTCGACCGGAAAGGAAATAGCATTTGGGGAAGATACATACATACACACACACACACACACACACACACACACATATATATATATATATATATATATATAATGAGAGAGAGAGAGAGAGAGAGAGAGAGAGAGAGAGAGAGAGAGAGAGAGAGAGAGAGAGAGAGAGAGAGAGAGAGAGAGAGAGAGAGAGAATTTGCTGGAGGAGAATTAAGTGACAAATATGATGAAAACAAAGACGACCATTATGGATGTGTATAAACGTGTGTGCATGTGCGTACGAGCGTCTGTGTGTGTTTCATCCAACCAACTCTAACCCAGAGAACCACCGCCGAAAGTCCAAAGAATTTTTTCGTGGCCCCAAAAGAAAAGTGACTTGACTTCGCCGCCAAGATGCAACTGACGATGACGGCTCTCGCCGAGAAACTTTCGTGGTGGATCAGACACATCTGATCTCTCGCCACAAAAGGGGACTGAGAGACAAAAAGGAGAGAGAGAGAGAGAGAGAGAGAGAGAGAGAGAGAGAGAGAGAGAGAGAGAGAGAGAGAGAGAAACTCACGAAGATTTATTCCGCTCATATGCGGGGTAACGTTTCGGAAATTTGGTAGACGACTCGATCGAAGTAAAGGATAAGCTCCTGTAAAGTAACGTGAATATTCACATTGCAAATTCCACATTTCTATCACGATGGTTTAGATAAAATTATGAAAAAATGACTGTCAAAATTACAGTATTTAATGGACTATCAGTTTACTAAGAATCCGTTGCCGGTAGCTTACGACCTCTTTAATGTTGAGTCTGGGTTTAGCTTATGAGATAACTGAGTTTGCCTTTTGTGATCTGTGACAAGTAGCAATGGACATCAATGTCGCTCGAGAGCTATTTCTTATTTTGAGTGAAGATTTATTCATATGCATTTATATAAACTATAAATGAATGAGTAAGCAAAAGATTTGTCAGTAATGTTCATTTTTATTGATACAAATGTAAGAATAGGGCATAGATAATTCTGTAAATAATCACATCTATAATCGCGTTTATATGAAAAAAAAAATATTACTATCATAATACCAAAAGTCATGTATATAGAAAAAAAAGCTACCACACTTCAAACAATTTCTGGAGTTATAAAGAAAGGACGACCTATAACATCCGTAGTCCAGCAACCATGATGAAAGACCTGCTTGTGATCGGCGGCGTTGCCACGGGAAGATATGGCACGTTACTCAAAATAGTAACGATTTGATTTGTACAATATGGCAACAGCGCTAATCTATCTAAAGTTGCATCTAACCTGTTCTTGTATTAAGACCAAAATATTTCATGTGTGATTTAAACTAATATATATATATATATATATATATATATATATATATATATATATATATGTATATATATATATATATATATATATACATATATGTATATATATATATATATATATATATATATATATGTATATATACATATATATATTTACATATATATATATATATATATATATATATATATATATATATATATATATATAGATGTATATATATATACAGTGATGCCTCAGGATACGAAAGTAATCCGTTCAGGATACGGTTTCGTATCCTGATTTTTCGTATCCTGAGTCGCGTTTTACATGTAAATAGCCTAATCCGTTCCAAGCCTTACAAAAAGTCACCTTTTCTTTCATAAACACGCTAAACTGTAGTAATAAACATGCAATGCAGCCATTTCTATCATTCAATAATTAACCCAACCGTTAAAAACAGCCTAATCCATTCCAGAATCCACCATGAGATTATTCAATAATGTAGTTATAGCCTAGTTATCCCCTCTAAGCCCTAAGAAAACGGTCCATTTTCTTTACTACTGCATAAAAGTTACGGTACTGTATGTAAAGCATTTGGTTCAGTGAAGGTGTATTGTTACCTGTACACCTAAATTAAGGGTTGATACCCTGAAAAAAAAGGTACTGTACTCTCGGCGACGAGTTGGGATCTCGTAAGCTTTTCGTATCCTGAAATTTTTTTCGTATACTGGGGCATAAAAATCTTTGTATCGCTTTTCGTATCCTGAATTTTTCGTAATCAGAAACTTTCGTATCCAGAGGTATCACTGTATATATATATATATATATATATATATATATATATATATATATATATATATATGTATTATATATATGTATATATATATTTATATATATTTATATATCTATATATATATACATATATATATATATACTTATATATATATAGATAGATAGATCTACATACATACATACATACATATATATATATATATATATATATATATATATATATATATATATATATATATATACAGTATATAAAATTATATATATATATATATATATATATATATATATATTATATATAATACATATCTATATATACTGTATATATATATATATATATATATATATATATATATACAATATATACATATATATAATATAAATATACACACACACATATATATATATATATATTATGTATATATATATATATATATATATATATACATATATACAATATGTATAATATATACACATATATATTATTTATATATATAAGTGTTCTACTTGTATAAGCACACATTGAGTATGTGTTGTTTAAGATGTGTAAGGCTGGATAACGAAGTACATCTTATTAGCTTTAAAAGTATTTATTGTCTAAAAACAACAGAGTTAAACATCTCCATCATAGGAGGGAGCTGGTTTGGTCGGATGACCAATTCTGGTGAAGTATAGATATGAACTGATTAAATTATCGATATCACAGATATCGTATGCTTAGTTGATGTAGCATTTTTAACACAATCTCGGAAGACACCTGCATCCGGTGACGTCACAAACTTTCACACACTGATGCATTGGTGTTGACGTTTAAGAAAAATGTTACATTGCTGAGGCTGCATTGTGCATCCTGTTTATGAGTTTATGATTTCACATGACTACAGCAAATCTCACGGCTAGCATCTTCATCCAAAATGACATATTACGTCATGTGTTTTAAACATGTAATAACAATTATTTCATTTATTACATATATATATATATATATATATATATATATATATATATATATATATATATATATATATATATATATATATACATAATATATACTTATACATAATATATATAATATATTCATATATATAATATATTTATAATATATGAATATATATATATATATATATATATATATATATATATATATATATATATATATATATATATATATATATAAAATATATTTTTGAGCTGTAGCCATGTCGTCCTGATGGGGGTTGCTCAAAGGCAGCTTTCTAATTTGGATATTTCTGCGAGTGATATACCAGAGAACTTTACCTTAGAAGTATCACAGAGTTCTAACCTCCAGAGCGAATATCCCGAGAGATATATATCGTGTATAAATCAGGGACGTGTTAAGAACAAGCCATGGTTATCCTTTCCCGGATACAGTTAAACATGTCTCGAAGGATATGGGATAGGTGGGTGAGGGAGAGGTTACAACTCGCCGATCTCAATATGCTACAACTAAACACGTTTCCTGTTGAACTATTCCTTTTTGCAAACGCTATATTTAACACTTGCTTGGAGTTTTTCTCTATGTCAAAATCCGATATATGTGTATATATATATGTATATATTTATAATATATATATATATATATATATATATATATATATATATATATATATATATTTATATATATATTTATATATATATATATATATATATATATATATGTATATATATATATATTTATATATATGTATATATATATATATATATAAATATATAAATATATATATATATATATATATATATATATATATATATATATATATATATATATATATATATATATATATATTTAAAATTATATTTTCATAATAAAATAAATTTTTGAACATACTTACCCGGTGGTTATATAAAAATAGCTTTAGTCTCTGACGTCCGGCAGAAATTCAAAACTAGCGGCAATCCCAGATAGAGTAGCCAGGTGTACACCAGCGCCCTTATGCGAGATACACAGAGCCATTCCATACTTCCTCAGACCTTCCATGCCCATAGGTCTCTAGAGGGGAGGAGGGTGGTAATAAAGGTTATATAACCAGCGGGTAAGTATGTTAACAAATTTATTTTATTATGAAAATATAATTTTTAAAAATTAAACTTTCCCGTTGGTGTTATAAAAATAGCTGATTGACACCCTTGGTGGAGGGTTAGAGACAGCTACATTGTTGGAATATTACTTAAGAGTTAATAAAAACAAGCTTAAGGGTTCGTACCTGATAAGGAAGCTGACTTCAATGATTCTCTGCCTCATTATGTCTGTTTTCCTTATGAGATCCAGCAATCCACTCAGGGGGCTGAAGACCTCTAGGAGCTGTCAAACCGGTGAATAACCTCTATGCTAATAGGACCTCAACTAATGCCCTTGTTCCGGGCGTTCTCAAGGAACAAAATGACCACCTGACTAAATCAAGGATTGCGGAAGATTGTCGACCAATCTCTACAAACAACCATAAAAACATATAAAAGTTCCAAGAGAAGAAAAAGGGTACTAGGCATTAGGGGAACGTAGTGGTAGATCTTTCACCCACTACTGTACTCACTGCCACGAATGGTCCCAAAGTGTAGCAGTCCTCGTAAAGAGTCTGGACACGTTTCAAGTAATGCGAGGCGAACACAGATTTACTCCTCCAAAAGGTTGTGTCTATGATACATTGCAGAGAACGATTCTGCTTGAAAGCTATAGAAGTTGCCACATCTCTAACTTCATGAGTTTTCACTTTCAGCAGTTTGAGGTGTGCCTCACCACAGTGTGAGTGAGCCTCTCTAATCAAGAGTTTTATAAAAAATGATAAGAGCGTGTTTTGACATTGATAATGAGGGTTTTCTGACTGCGCACCAAAGAGCTTCTGATTTGCCTCTTAATTTTTTAGTTGTGTCCTGATAGAACTTCAGTGCTCTAACAGGACACAGGACCTTCTCCAACTCTTCACCAACCACATCAGAAAGGTTAGTAATCTCGAGAGACTTAGGCCATGGATGAGAAGGACATTCGTTTTTGACCAGGAATCCAATCTGCAAGGAGCATGTGGCTTTGCCGTTTCTGAAGCCAATATTCTTACTAAAGGCGTGAACTTCATTTACTCTCTTTGCCGTTGCCAGACTAATTAAGAAAAGTGTCTTTAAAGTCAGATCTTTAAAAGTAGCCGAGTGCAAAGGCTCAAATCTGTCACTCATGAGGAATTTCAAAACAACATCCAAATTCCAGGCTGGTGATTCTTGTTGACGCTCCTTAGAAGTCTCAAATGATATGAGAAGGTCTTGAAAGTTTTTATTATAAGAGAGGTCTAAATTCCTGTGTCTGAAGACGGCGGCCAACATACTCCTGTACCCCTTGATGGTAGAGGAGGAAAAGTTGTTTTCTTCTGAGGTCTAAAAAGAAATCGGCAATTTGTGTTACAGAGGTACTGGAAGAAGAAACCGAGTTAGCTCTACACCATTCTCTAAAAACCTCCCACTTGGACTGGTAAACCTTGATGGTAGAAGTCCTCCTTGCTCTAGCGATAGCCCTAGCTGCCTCCTTCGAAAATCCTCTAGATCTGGCGAGTTTTTCGATAGTCTGAAGGCAGTTAGACGTAGAGCTTGGAGGTTTAGATGGTGTCTTGTCAAGTGAGGTTGTTGAGAAGATCTATTCTCAATGGGAGGCTTCTTAGGACGTCCACCATCCATTCCAGTACCTCTGTGAACCATCCTCTTGACGGCCAAATGGGAGTCACTAGAGTCAACCTGGTTCTCTCATGAGACAAACTTTTGTAACACCTTGTACAGCACTTTGAATGGTGTGAACGCGTAAACGTCCAGGTGAGACCAGTCCATCAGGAAAGTGTCCGTGTGTGTCGCTTCGAGATCTGGAACTGGGGACCAGTAAGTCTCCAGCCTTTTCGTTTTTGAGGTCGCGAACAGGTCTATAGACGGACGGCCCCAAATCCGCCAAAGTTTCTCGCATATTTCCAGATGCAATGTCCACTCCGTGGGCAGAACATGATTCCTCCTGCTGAGGCTGTTTGCCATCACGTTCTTTTCTCCCTGGATTAATCTTGTAAACAAGGTTACATTTTTCTCCTTTGCCCAAACGAGAAGAGTTCTTGCAGTCTTGTAAAGTGACCTCGAGTGAGTCTCGCTTTGTTTGGCTATGTATGCTAATGCTGTGGTGTTGTCGGCATTGACTTGCACTACTTTGTTTAACACTAACCCTTCGAAACCTTGGGGGCCAACAGGACTGCCAACAGCTCCTTCTGATTGATGTGGAGACTCTCCTGTTCCCTTGTCCACAGACCTGAGATATATGACTTGCCCAGTGTTGCTCCTCACCCCAAGTCCAAGGCGTCGGAAAACAACACAAGGTCTGGGCTCCTTTGCTCCAAGGAGAGACCTTCCTGAAGCTTGTCTAGGTCGTTCCACCACTAGTACCTTCTTATCGGTTTCGTAAGGGAAATGCTTTCCGTCTCGAGGCTCTCCTCTTTGTTCCGATGACAATTGAGGTGGAATTGAAGAGGCCGGAGGTACAGTTTTCCCAGGGAAACAAATTGTTCTAGTGAGGAGAGGGTTCCCAGTAGACTCATCCACTCTCTTACCGAACAAACTTTTTTCTTTAGAAAAGCACAAAGTTTTAGAATCTTGATCCCTAAATAGAGAATCTTCTGGGATGGAATCAATTGAAACTTCTTTGAGTTCACAAGAAGACCCAGCTCTTCTGACAATCTTAATGTCAGACGCAAATCCTCCAGACAGCGATTGAAGGAGGAAGCTCTGAGAAGCCAGTCGTCCAGGTACAAGGAGGCTCTGATGCTTCTTGAGTGAACCATACTCGCTACATTCAACATAATCTTCGTGAAGATTAGAGGAGCGGCGCTGAGGCCGAAACACAGGGTCCGAAACTGGAAGACTTCCTTCCTGTACATGAACTGCAGGTAATGCTTGAAGCTTTGATGGATCGGGACATAAAAGTAAGCGTCCTGGAGGTCTAACGAGACCATCCAGTCGCCCTTCCTTACTGCTGCTAGCACAGTCGTTTGAGTCTCCATAGAGAACTTCGTCTTCTGAA
>NC_090746.1:77323410-77328410 GCF_036898095.1 Palaemon carinicauda
TTCTTTTCCGCCAATCGGAAGGTGGCCAACATCACCTGGTTGAGAGGTGGTGACCTCGATCCTTGTCGATTCAAGTATCTCACAACTACCTCGCTGTCCATCACCAACCTTATGTGGATCGAGTGACGCGGGGAGACTTTCTTTAAGGTAAGGAGCACTGCCATAGCTTCTAGAAAGTTTTATGTGAAAGGTCTTGAATAGCTTGGACCAAGTCCCCTGGACTTTTTTCCGATGAGAGTGACCTCCCCACCCCTCCTTCGAGGCGTCTGAGTGAATCGTCACCGACGGGGGAGGTGGCTGAAGAAGAACCGACTTCTTTAGATGTCTGGCTTGGGACCAAGGCCTGAGAAGAGTACTTAGCCGCAGCGGCTGGTCTTCTCAGATCTCTTCGCGCGTTTGATGCATAACTTCTCCAAACTCCGATTGCATCCTTTAGCTGTGCTCTTAGCACTGGGTCTGTCACCGAAGCAAACTGGAGAGAGCTCAGTACCCTCTCCTGCTCGCGTCTTGATATCCTTTCGGAATCTAGAAGTCTCTTGACAGAACCCGCTATCTCCTTCCTTTTCTTCGCCGGGATGGAGAAACGGTGTGACAAAAGGTCCCAGTGGATTCCCAGCCACTGGAACCTTTGAGATGGAGAAAGTCGAGACTTTTTTCTGTTGATCTTGAAGCCTAGGTACTCTAGGAACTGGATCACTTGACTGGAAGCTTGCAAGCATTCTGTCTCGGATGCTGCCCACACCAACCAGTCGTCCAGGTAGGCTACTACCTGAATTCCCTTTAGGCGTAATTGTTTGAGAGCTACGCTCGCAAGCTTCGTAAAAATCCTTGGGGCTATGTTTAGCCCGAATGGCATGGCTCCGAAGGGGTATAGTCTTCGTTGTAGCCTGAACCCTAGGTAGGGGGAGAGTCGATGGCTGATTGGAATGTGCCAATAGGCGTCTGACAAGTCTATAGAGACGGAATATGCCCTCTTGGGCAGTAAGGTCCTTATGTGTTGCAGTGTTAGCATTTTGAATTTGCAATTCACTATGAACTTGTTGAGTGGCGACAAGTCCAGAATGACTCTGAGCTTTTCCGGGTCTTTCTTGGGAACACAAAACAGCCTCCCTTAGAAATTGATGGGCTTCACCCTTCGGATCACCTTTTTTCTCCAACAGTTCTTGAACGTACTCCTCCATAACGGGGGTGGAGTGTTGGAAAAACCGAAGGCACGGGGGTGGAGTGCTGTACCAGCTCCAGCCCAGTCCATTCTTGAGTAGGCTGTGGGCCCAGGGATCGAAGGTCCACCGATCCCGAAATTTCAGAAGTCTCCCTCCTACCGGTATCACCTCACTTGGACTGCCGTCCTGAGGTCTTGCCTTCCTGACCACGACCACCTTTGAATCCCATTCCCCTTGAGGGCCGTCTAGACAAGCCTCTGGCTGCTCCTCTAGGCTTTGCTCGAAAGGAAGTAGACTGCCCTTCGAACGCTGGGGTGATTGCCGTGGACTGTGTCGACACGGCCTGGGGTACCCACTGAAAAGTGGTCGGGGTTTGTGCCACGATCTGGGGCACTGGGGGCAATGGCAATTGCAGTTGCTGTTGCTGTCTAACAGGCTTGGCTGGCCGAGACGGTAGCCTAGTCCTCATAGTCTTCCTCTTTGGTTGAGGACCCTCATCCGGGGAAGACTTTCTTTTGATAGCCAGGCCCCACTTCTGGAGAAGGTTTCTATTCTCCAAGGCGGCCTTATCAACAACTTCTTTGACCAAGTCGGTAGGGAAAAGGTCTTTTCCCCAAATGTTGGAGGAGATTAGTTTCCTTGGCTCGTGCCTCACCGTAGCCGAGGTGAACACGAACTCCCTACAAGCTCTCCTTGCCTTGACGAAGCCATAAAGGTCCTTCGTCACTGTGGCCAGATGAGTCTTGGCCACCACCATGAACATTTCATGGACCTTGGGGTCACTTGCCATCGTCTCGAGAGTAGTCTGAAGAGACATTGAGGCAGCCAGTCTTTCTTTTGTCTCGAACTCTCTTCGCAAAAGAAAGTCAGACAGCTTAGGGAGGTCCTTGCCGAACTGACGTCCGGCAATATCAGCCTCCAACTTTCCAACTGAGAACGTAAGATGGACGTCCTTCCAGTCTTTGTGGTCCATAGGCAGGGCCAGCGACAAGGGTTTACACTCCTCTAGGGAGGGGCAAGGCTTGCCAGCCTCGACTGCTTTTAGTACAGCCGCAAACCCTTTCTGTAAAAAGGGGAAGGCTTTAGTAGGCGAGGACACAAAGGAAGGGAGCTTCCTGTTCAATGCAGCTACCTTTGAGTTAGAGAAGCCCCTCTCTTTCATCGAGGATGAAAGTAGAGCTTGAGCCTTAGCATGGTCCATCACTATGACCTCCTTCGGCTCTGTCTCCTCCTTTGAAGCTGGTTCCTTCCTCAGCCGGACATAACAGTCCGGATATGATGCCTTGCTGGGCCAGAATTCCACCTCCTCCAGGGGAACTGAGCCCAGCTTATCCGAGATGACGATCTTTCCAGTCGTCATCGGCATGTGCTCAGCATACCTCCATGGGCTAGCATCTGAGCACAAGGGAAGGTCTTTCACATTGAGCTTTTTCTGGGGCCCATGTGATTCTGCAAGGCACTGCATTCGCAGTTCCATTGCAGCCGCCTTCTCCTGATTCTCCTTCTGCATTTGTTGGATCATTCCAACAATAGAAGAGAGGGCCTGTCCCAGCTCTACTGGGAGACCGGCCGATGTTGAGGGAATAGGCTCCGGAATCTGAACCGGAGTAGCCGACACCTCATCGACCTCTACCTTTACAACGTCTGGGGCTTGAACTTCATCCTGGGCTTCTGCCAGGAGGTCTTGCTCCAGACACTCGTCCACATCAGACATCCTGTCATCTAATTGGATGTCTTGCATCGCGACCGCGACTTCAGCATCCACCTGGATCTGAACTTGGGGGATCTCCTCTTGAGGCTGGGGAATCACTGCATCAGCTGATGCCTTAGGGAAAAGATACGCCCTCATCTTCTTACTTGGAAGATAAGGGCCAGAAGTGTTCTTTTGGAAGCCCCTTACCCAGGTACGAAGCTTCTTCCTAGCTATATCCCTTGATTCCGCCGTCCTAGGGGAATCAAAGGCCTCAGTAATCAGGTTACTGCACACAGTACATACCTGAGGGTCCCAATACCGGAGATCATCCTTGGAGACAGCGCATGCTGCGTGTCTCCTACAAAACTCATGTCCGCAGAGGTTCTTGCTGCGGACGTTGCAGAAAGCACTTCCGCACTTCGGAGGGTCCTTCTGTAAAGAGAAGAAATTTCTATGAGTATCAAGTGAACTACGTATCACTGGATATGCATAGTATAGCATAACAATTCAGAAAGGAAAGACACACACTTGTGTTTCCCTCACAACCCATTGTTGCAGCCTTCCAGATAATAAAATCAAATGGTTAATCTCTTCTAGAGTAACCAATGCAAAGTTTCCAGAGGAAACAGGTGGAGCTCACACCTAAGCAATGATTTTAAAATCCTGGATAATAGACAGGAAAGAACTCACTTTCCTATCTGTAGGGCAACAGCAAGGGACTGTGCAAGAAAACACAAAAGTGTTAGAACACACAGTGCTGTACCAAAACCCATACTATAGTTTTCCTCTTACTGTATATGTTATACTGAAGAATACTAGTACAGTATAGGAGGATACGTGCGGCCGGCACACACCATAACTAGCTTTAAAGTATACTACTTAACAGCTATAAGGCGGCAGAACTCTGGTTCAAATGCATGTGCCGGTCGGCAGCAATTGCCGGCCGGCAACAGCCAATGTCGGCCGGCAATGGCTGCCGGCCGGCAACTACACAAGGTAGTACCCAGCTGCTGGCCACACTCTTGGTGACCGGCAGACAAGGGCTGACATTAGCCGGCCGGCAAAGGTACAGGACCGATGCCAGCCGGCACCAAAAGAACCAGAGGTCTACACCTGCCCGGCTGCCGGCCTATGAGGCCGGCAGCCGGGTCGGGTACAGCACTAGAAGAAAAATAGGATGGATGCCGGGATAAGAGTGTACACTACCTCCAAGCCCGGCAATCCGAAAGAGTGCATATAAGGAAGGGGAGAATCTAATTCAGGCTTCCTGGCCAATGCCGTCTGGCTCTACAGGCAGGCATGGATGAGGGACCAAGGGAGGTCCGGGCAGCACTCAAAATATAAGACCCTTGCCGGCCGGCAGCTCTGCCGGCCGGCAGGGGGCTGAGTCAATTCCACATCCTAACCTATACTAGGTCCAGATGTAGAACGACGTACAGTACTGTAATGGCTTGGCCATTACGGAGATAGAGGGGGAAGGGACAAAAGAGGGTCCTACCAACCTTGCTTTAGTGACGGATCACCCGCAGCCAAGAAACTTATCTTAGCCTAAGGGAGATCTAAGGGGGGAGGCCAGCAATACTTGCCAGCTCCCAGAGCACCAAAGCAAGGAAGGTGTTGCCACTCCCAGGGAAAGAAACTTATCCTCCCAGAAAACAGCAACAAGGACTAGTCTGGTAGATCACAAAAGAAGGAATCATATCCACAGAAACCTTCGGTAGTGACCTAAGGAGGCTAAGCCACCTTTGTCTGTGTCAGGCCAGCGAGGGAGACTCTACCCCAAGCCAGACAAGCACAGACTCAGACTAAAAACTCTGTTGTTCTGTCCCTCTTTGAACCAGACTTACTGGAACAGGAAGGTACAGTAACACCCCAGTATAGTTTTATCGAAAATTAATTCGGAAAAAACCACTTAGGGATAAGCCCAAGGCTTAAACAGAGGGAAAGGGATTACAGACCTTCTCCGAAGAAAAGAAAGCAACCGGGGAGAAAGTATACTAAGGCTCCATAAGCAACTTAGCCTAGGCACCAAGAGAATCAATTACCTAAATCACCGAAACTCACTCGTATACTATCTTGGAAATATTCCACACAAACTTAAATGTATAAAACATAGCCTAAAGCTTCAATAAAATTTTAATTAC
>NC_090746.1:77333410-77343410 GCF_036898095.1 Palaemon carinicauda
CCCATATAGCCAAGCTTTTTCAGCTCTCTCAAAAGGCTGTTGGGGGACCAAAAAGCTCTTCTCACCCTCAGGGAAATGACCAGTATCGCACACCTGTAACCTGACGAAGTTGGCTCTACTCGGGAAGCGAATATAGTTTTTGCCGTTTGGGTATGACACCTACCAGAACCTGTCTGCGCTGCCTTCCCTAATATCAATATTTTGCCTATGATGAACCTGATGACTAAAGTCGATGCTCTTATGGACAGCTACTTCACCACTTTCAAGACCTCCATCAATGCCTCCTGGCAAAGAAGACAACCATCAAACACTGATTAAAGCTGACATGATAGTGGTAGGTCACAAATGTCTGCCCCATGACATGCCGGAGGGGCAACAAAGCCACCCACAACCCACACACGCCCCTCCAGATTTGGGGCTGCTGCGAAGAAATGCGCAGATGGTTGTCAGTGGCTAAAAAACTTGAAAGTAGTGGCTGGCCTCCCCTGTCACTAACCCTTTTTCTTTTTACATGATGCAGGTATAGGTGTGAGGTTTTGGGTAGACAATGGTGCTTGCCATTCCCTTCTACCAAAGTCACCCTACCCCAGAACATCTGCCTGGTAGCTGCAAATGGATCTGAGAAACCCACCCACGGATACGAAACACTCCTATTGTTGTTTGGGAGTGCCAAATACCTGTTCAAATGTCTTGTTGCCAATGTAACATTGCCACTACCTGGTGCAGATTCCCTCACACATTTCCACCTTCTGGTTGATGTGGCACATTGACACTTAGTCAATGCAGGATCATACTTGTTGACCTTACACTCCACATCACCACACCCATGGAGGCCTATGCCTATCTTCTCATGTCGTACCCAGAAGTCTTCTGTCCAGAACTCCCCCAAACGGCCATGGTTCCAACCATGAACTGTATTTCATCATATCAATACGACAGGGCCAACTGTGTTTGCCAGATTCAGGCATCTGGCCCCAGATCATCTGACAGCCGCTAAACAAACATTTGCCAAAGTGAAATAAAGGGCCTTTGCCAAAAAGCCTTAAGCCCATGATTGCCACCCTTATACATCGCCCTCAACAGAGATTGCTCCCTATACCATTGTAGTGATTATATGTGTCTGAACATGCAGACAAAACCGGATCACTACTCTCTCCCCAGCATTGCTGATGTTACTTCCTAATTGCTCAAAACAAAAGTTTTCTCCACTTTTGACCTTATGCAGGGGTGTTATCAGGTGCCCATGAACCCAGAACACATCACCAAGACCACCATCATCACCCCCTTTGGTACATACATATTTAATTCCTTCTGTTTTGGCCTTTATAATCCTTGGGACACTTTTCAATTCCTCATGAATGGCATCCTAGAGGACCACCCTTCTGTGTATGTTACGTGTACAACATACTTGTATTCTCCTCCTCCAAGGAGGAACACCTCCATCACCTACAAATCGTTTTCTACCACCTACAACATCACCTACAATAGAATGGTCTTGTAGTCCGGTACGGCAAATGTACCTTTGGCGCCAATGAAGTATCATTCTTAGGGCGCAACATTACTCCTGAAGGTATCCAGCTGTTCAGAACTACCCCACACTTTCGCCCATCAAAGCACTGAAAGAATTCGTGAACATGATAAATTATTATCACCAGTTCTTTCCAAGCATTGCCCCCACTTTTGTACCCCTCTAATCCTCCCTCAAGGGCAAGCCAAAACACCTGGAGTGGGGTCCCCATCAGCAAGCAGCCTTCTACAACTCAAAGAATGCCCAATCAACTGCTGCTGCTCTCACTGTCCCGTGCCACATGCCCCTCACATTCTCTCCACCAATGCCAGTGACATCGCTATTGATGTAGTACTCGAGTAGGTGGTTAACAGCTCACCCTGCCCATTGACCTTAAGTAGTAAACTGTCCAAGGCAGAATCTGGCTACTCTACCTTTGATTGAATTTCTGGTGGTGCATTTGGCTGTCCATCACTTTGGTCACTTCTTAGAATGTTTGCCTTTCATCCTTCGCATGGACCACTTCTCTCTGGTGCATGCGTTCACTTGACAGTGCTGACTTCTCTCCACCGTGATGAATACAGTTGCATCCCTCAATACGCTCCTGGGAAAACTAATGCCATTGACAGTGCCCTTCCAAGAAGCACATTCACCAACATTCACCTGGGATTGGATTACAATGCCTTGGCAGAAGCTAATTAAAATATCCACAGTACCAAACATGTAGGACATCTGGCACATCCCTCCATTAGGAAGACTTCGCACTTGATGACTAATGCACTGACAGGTGTTCGATTTTATCAATGGCCTCTCATATCCCTTGCACTGATCTACTGCATGGCTACAGAATGCGAAGTTCATTTGGCACGGCATTACTGAGGATGCTAAGGATTGAGTCCACGCTTGGACTTCATACCAAACATCTAAAGTACATTGACATAAGGATTCAGGAGTGGGGACCTTTCCTTAACTTCAGTGCCGTTTTGCCTAACATTCACGTCGATGTAGTGGGTCCTCTACCCACATCACAAGGGCACTTTTATCTGTTTACCATCATTGACAACTCCACTTGTTGGCCTGATGCCATCCCCATGCAAACTGCTACATCGCCTCGTACATCTACCTTACTCTTTAGGTGGATAGTGAGATTTAGTGTCCCTGAGCATATTACTTCTGCCAGGGATACCACTTTCACCACTCAATTGTGAACATCATTAGTGAATCTCCTGGGCATCACCCAACTTAAGACAATCACCTAAATCCCTGTAGTCAACAGAATGTTTGATCCTTTTCATCGCACCCTCGAAGCAGCTTTGATGTACCACCGCAATGATTACAACTGGTTTACTCAGCTTTCCTGGTCCTTCTGGGATATGAACCTTTCCAAAGGATACCCTTAACAGCTGAAATTGTGTATGGCTACCCATTAGCCGTCCCTGCTGAATTTTCTTTCATCTGCATCCTCCTCGATCAATATCCAAATCCTACGTCACCTTGTGGGAAAATTTATTCTCTGCTGCCAGACTTACAAGGCCCTAGCGAAGCAACACATACCGAAAGATTTACACAAAGCGTGTCTCATTGCTCACCAACACTGGGAAGCCACTGATGACGCCCCCTTACACGCCCTTTCCTCGTGTTCCATCGCACACCAAAGGCTTTGTTAATTAAGATTCATGGCAAAGAATACTGGGCTTCCATTGATCACCCAATTCTTGCATATCTTCTGCAAGATGACCCACCTACAGTTCGCCTTTCTAAAGCAGGGTGCCCTATTCCATGTGTCTTTTAGGGGAGGAGCCATAATGCTATTGCTTTATTTATCTCTCGGTCTCATGCACTGATAATAGAGATTCCTGTTTAAGCTTACCATTGCCTGTTTCGTGCTCTTTGAATTTTAGTGACATTATTGCTCTCAACTTATTTGTTGCTCTCAACTGATTGCATATAAGTTCGTTATCTGTTGAATAAACCTCACTGCCATTCCTTTCGCCTCTCTGTTAGAACCATACAGATGCGTTACCACAAACCCTACATTCAGGACTATAAGCGAAAATTGAAGATAGGGAAAAAATGGGAAATGTTTTAAACACTACGAAAATGCTTATTGATATTAGAACATGGAATGAAAGGACAATGAAAGGATTGTGAGGGATATGGATATTGATAATTTTTAGGATAAGAATGATTTACATCAGACAATTCTTCATAGGCTTTCTTAGTTCTAAACTCCGTTCCCTTTTACCTCTGCTTTCTATAGACACTGGATTATATTAGTCTTTGCCCATCAAAGTAACACTATATATCTATTTCCTCTGGTTTATAAACTACGCATTCCAAGCACATACAAAGCCTTAAGATCACAATACTATATATTATTATTAGTGTTTTATCCGATATAACACTAAAAATCAGTGAACATAGTTGGATATTGAATAATGCATTCGTAAGTATTAGTTTAAGTATAGCTTCTGATCAATACGTTTGCATCAATATTTTTGACAACTGAAACGACAATATGAAAATTGAATCATATTATTTCAGTCACATGCATTTCACATATGTTTGTATTCTAATGCAAAAAAGGAAACAAGCTTGAACATCTTGCAGTCCCAAATAAAATGTCATATTCGAAAAAACGACCCAAGTTAGATTTTTTTTTTTTATAAATAATGTATCTCAATAAATTTCAGAATTGAATAAAAACTTAATCCAAACTCAGACCCGATACGATAAAAGTTTACATAAATCAAAAAGTTAAGTATTTCCATGTAGGGGAGACCTTTCATATATTCTGTAAATTTTTGGGATATCATTTTCACTTGATAAGAGGATACTGCTTACCCTAGTCCCAATAAAGGTATATATATATATATATATATATATATATATATATATATATATATATATATACACACACAGCAACAAATGCACCGTTTCTAGTCAAATGCAGGACAAAGGCAGGACTAAGACATGTCATTCATGTCTGGGGTTTGGCTTGTTTTAACACCATACTAGTCACTACGGATTGGTGATGGTAGAAGACCTTAGCCTGATCGTTCACAGCAAACCAACCTAGTACGGGTGGCTCGAATATTACAGATTTGCTGATCATGACGATACGCAAACCTTTCATCAAGTTCAGGTATCCCCACTTAGTAAGGAATATATATATATATATATATATATATATATATATATATATATATATATATATATATATATACACACACACACATATATATATATATATATATATATATATATATATATATATATATATACATACATAATATATATATATATATATATATATATATATATATATATATATATATATATATACATATATATATATTAGGGAAAGTATGCTCATTCTTATCCGTTGGTATTTGGGCAAAAACGAAGACCCTCTTAGATTTTGCTGAGAAACTCCAAAAACATTAAAAAGCGTTCAGGAAAAGCTTTAATTTTATATCGTACAACCGTTTTTATCGACTTATTTAAACTCTTGTTGTGCTATGATATATATTTTGATTATTGTAAGTCAGGTAAAACTTGGAGTTGTGAGTTCAATATTAGCCTATTAAATTAGAACAAGAAAACAGGACTGGAAAAATAAGTCTAAGAGAGAGAGAGATAGAGAGAGAGAGAGAGAGAGAGAGAGAGAGAGAGAGAGAGAGAGAGAGAGAGAAGGTTGGGAATATCAATAAAAAGAAAAGATAGGGTAATCTCTCTCTCTCTCTCTCTCTCTCTCTCTCTCTCTCTCTCTCTCTCTCTCTCTCTCTCAAGACTTATAAGGCCTTCGGAATAAAAATTTCGGATGGCATCAGGTGAGAGAGAGAGAGAGAGAGAGAGAGAGAGAGAGAGAGAGAGAGAGAGAGAGAGAGAGACAAAATAATATTTCTCATCCTCTTTTCTTTCTCTGGCATTTCAAACCCTTTTCTCTCTCCCTCTCCCCCGTCTCTCGCTCTCTCCCTGCCCCTTCTTTTTTTTTTATCTGATGCCATCCGGAATTTTTTTCTTTTTTATTCCAAAGGCCTTATCTCTCTCTCACTCCATTTAACGCGTTTGTTGAACGGACTATTCCGGTTCCAGCACCTTTTTCCTTCGTAAACAGGAAACGTTTTCATGTAGACCTTGAACTGGAAACGTTCTTCAATACTATTTTACTTCTCATATATTTCATATATAAAATATGTTTTTAATGTTTTTACTGTTTTCAAAATATATTATCTTAATTGTTCATTACTTTTCATATCGTTTATTTATTCCCTTATTTCGTTTCCTCACTGGGCTATTTTTATCTGTTGGAGCCTTTGGGCTTATAGCATCTTGCTTTTCTAACTGGGATTGTAGCTTAGCTAATAATAATAATAATAATAATAATAATAATAATAATAATAATATGTTTTCGTAGATTATAGACTTTTTGAAAATTGGGAATTTATATGTTAAAATTCGGGAAATTATAGCGTTGTTGAACATTGAGAAAAATATATTTCGGTTAAGAATTTGGAAAACTAAATTCTTAATAATTGGGTAAATTAAAGCCTTGGTCAATTTTGGGATAATTATACCCTTCGAAACGGGAAATTATATTCTTGAAAATGTTAAAACCAAAATTTTTCAAAATTTTTAGAATTTATTCTACGAAATTGTTGAAATTAAATGCATCAAATTTATGAAAATTATATTAATTATAATGGCAGAAATTATATTCTTATTGAAAATTGGGAAAATTATATTACTGTTCAAAACGGGAAAAAAATCTATTCATTTTTGAAATTGGGATAGTTATATTCTTGTTTGAAATCGTTGAAATCAAATTTTTCAAAACTGGAAAAATTAATTTTTTTTTTTCAAAATCCTGAAAATAAGATCAAAATAAGTTTATACCCATCGCATAGAATATTGAATCCATCTGAACTACAAATTAAATTTGAAATCTTTCACCATCAAAGATATAATAATTTCAGTGATTTAAAAACACTAGAGAGAGAGAGAGAGAGAGAGAGAGAGAGAGAGAGAGAGAGAGAGAGAGAGAGAGAGAGAGAGAGAGAGAGAGAGAGAGAAAATTACCATGTTCCGTTTCCATAAAACATGGATAATAATTACCATTGTTGTAATTCTTTCCTGTCATTATAATGTAATCTAAATAAATAATGGAACACATTTCTTTTTGATTAATTATTTACCAGAGAATTTGCTTGCTGGATAACATTTCAGGCCCAGGAGCCTATTGCCAACGGTTCCTGACTTTCTATTGACGTCTCCCATCCAAGTACTGATCTACCTTAATCTTGAATAGATGCAACGATCGAAATACAACCCAATATCAAATTGTCGCTGTATGACGCTCATTGTGGGTCACACAGTAACTTGGAAAATTGATCTAGTTTTAGGAATTTTGAACATATGGCCCGCAGCTGGGGTTGGAGAGGACATTCAACATTTAGTAGAGGGCTATAAAAAGGGTGCAGCTAGGGGCCTAATGGATAACGCAAAGGCAAGTAAAGCCTACGGTGGACCGTTGGAAATAAAATTAATATATTACCATCTTAAGGGACTATAGCAACAATAACTGCAGCCATTTCTAGTCCACTGCAGGACAAATACTTCAGTCATGCCCATATTCATCACCAATTGCGGATTAGTGATGGTGGGAGATTTTAGTCTGCTCGCTCACAGCAAACCAACCTAATATGGGTTACTCGGACTAGTACAGCATCGCTGATCATGGCAATACGGTAACCTTACTCAGAACTCAGAATGGAGCTAACGTGACGCTAAAGAAATCTAATTTTCTTTTAGCATTTTTTATGCATTATGATCTGATTTTCTTTTATATAACCAGTTTTTATTATTTCTTGCTCTAAAGGTACCTATAATAAAAAAAAATCATAAACGTTAATATTCCTTTTTACTATTGATGAAATACAATGAGGATTTTACCAGTCAGAGTTGGGCCAGAAAGTAAAACATATTTATCATAAGATTAGCAATATTTACAGTATCTATTCGTTTTTTTTTTTAAACCTACCACCTATCATATCTGTTAATTATAATCTATGAATATATTTATCTTATACAATAGAAAAGCATTTGATATACCATTTTCCCACTGTCAGTCAGATTTCGATCACGGAACAAAATATGTTTATCATAAAATCGACTTCATTCACTGTATTTATTTACCTTCATTTCATTCTATGAATATCTGTTTACCTAACCTATGAATATCTTTCTCTTATACAACAGGGAAGAATTAGATATAAAATTTTTCCCGTCTCTATTAAAAGTAATACAAGAGGAAAGAATAATAGTAATTTATCAATCTATATTGAAAAAAAAACCTCTCTTTGTATTTATCATAAGGAGTGCCATATTTAAGCCGACGGGCAAGGACACATTTATATGCACGGCCCCATTAGTTGCCCAACTGGCATTCTCACCGAGTGCCAAATTCACATGCATAGCCACATTCATATGCAAGGCTGCGGCCTTCCTGCATGTGATAGCATTTATGTGGTGAAGCTGTCGGCATATGCTGTTTACTTTCATTGCTTCCGAGTATTAATTTGGTCTATCTTTTTACATATTTTAAGGATTTTATATACACATAATATACTGTAGATACAAATGTATATATTCGCATTATATATATATATATATATATATATATATATATATAATACATTATATATATATATATATATATATACATATTCATGTATTCAATATATACATTACATGTATATGTATACATTATATATAAATATATACATATACATATATATATACAGTATATATATATATATATACATATATATATATATATATATATATATTATATATATATATATATATATATATATATATATATATATATATATATATATATATATATATGCATATATATATATGCATATATATATATGCATATATATATATATATATATATATATATATGTATATATATATATATATATATATATATATATATATATATATAAATACTGCATGATACAAGAAGTTATTGGTCATAATGATGTCCTAGTCTCACTGGTATGATATAATGAGTTGTAACATTATGAAAACAAACTCTTAACATAACAACGAAATACTCCTATGTCGGAGAAACCATCTAGACGTAGAGCCGGATCCGAAGACAAGATGGGAATTATTAAATCAAGTGACGCAAATCGCCGGGAGACCCGGGGAGCGTAAAATGGACCCAGCTTTGGGACCTAGAGAGGACTATCGCTATCGGGCGAAGGACACCCGAATCTCGAAGGCTTTGCCCCTAAAACCTCGACGACTCCGCGTTCAAAACTGTTTTATGTCGAGTGAGGGCATAAGGTTGGGAAATCCCTCTGGGAGCATTGGTGCTTTGGACCTTATGGGCGTCGGCTGGTAGGCTCCGAGGTTATCCCTGGCCTCTGAGGACGAGGTAAAGAACCAAGTAATTGTCCGTTTTGGGGGAATTGCTTTTCTGTTGCTTCGTGGATGTTTTCTTGTTGGTCAGTTGTTTATCTTTCGTTGTACTTTTGTTGTTATTCTACTGTTGATATATTAATATTGATAATAACAATAAAGATAATGGTAATCATATCAATATCAAATATTAGTTATCATAATTATTATTTTAATTTTTTAATTATTACAACACTAACAACTTATATTTTATTACACAAACCTAGTAAGTTCTGAAAAAAACTAGAAATAAATTACATGAATGACGTAAATATATTTTCATGATGAAGGTTATATAGATACTTATATTCCTTCTTATCCTTCTTCATATCATCATCCTTATCATTGGAATGTAATAAATAGAGGCAAATTAACAAACAGCTACGTATATAACATACAAAGGCCAGGAGTTTCTTTGAAATAATATACTCACTTGAGGAAACCAAAAAATAAAATAAAATCATAATTGGAATATCTATTGAGCGTGGAAATGCCTGACGGAACAAATCTAAAGAGGAAAAGCCACGAATAGAGGAAAAATAGAAACATTGAAGAAGAGGGGTAGCAGTAGTAATAAGGAAGTATTAAGAAGGAACATAAAGGAAGCAGCAGAAGTGAAATAAGTAGCAACTGTAGAAGCAGGAGGAGAGTAGCAGCATTATCATATCGAACGAAAAGTGTGGGCGGGTGAATTGGCCCGACGGGCATCATTAATAAGAGTTTGGTAAAGAGAGGAAAAGGGGTAGGGTGATGTGGGAGAGGAGGAAGGGGGTAGCTTAGGATAAAAAAGGGGGGAGCCTTTGATTGATGGTTGCGGAAACGCTGGCGAGATGGATGAAGCGCTGAGTGCCGTCCCGTTCTGCATCCATCATCCACATACAACCAGGCGGAGGAAGAATGGCCTGTCATCAGTCGTTCTTGGAGCAGTCCATCATCGTAACACCATCCACCTGGATGTGGCAGCTACGCAAGAAGCGAGTCGACCGCCACTTTTGCATTTTAGACCCGGCGCTTTCA
>NC_090746.1:77353410-77356571 GCF_036898095.1 Palaemon carinicauda
AGAATTGTGAATGTATAAGTACTTCTATGAAAAAAAAAAATACTTTTTTGTAATACACAATACTTTGAGTGCCCTTTTTGAGACAGACAATCTTGAGAAGGATGGGGTAATGGTGCGCTGACACGTAATGTATGTGACATACAAGGTGAGAACAGCTGCCTTATATAGTAAAAAAGATATTTTTCTTCTCTATATACCTGAACTAACCTTAGGTGACTGACAAGCGAAATAGGTGACAGTGAGACCTGTATTTCCTGAAGCCGGAGGAACAATACCTCTGGTTCCTCTGGGTTTCCCAACGTGAAAGAAAAATAAATAGCAATTAGGATCTAATGAGATTTTGGGAAGTCGTGAAAAAGCCATATACTCTGCTCATAAAAACTGCATCTCTTGGCTTCGTGTGTTTGTAGTTCTTTCAGGGTGAAGTATAAAAAGACTTTTATGTATAAAAATATTCATTCCAGAAGGAGAATATAGTTTAGAAAAGGTATTATCTCAAAAACCTCTAAAAATCCTAATATGTTAATTAATTTTTTCAATGTTCTCGAGGCTAAATAATATTCATGCAAGTAGAGTATAAAAACATCACAGTTATTAACAAATCAACCTATTTAATTAGAATTTAGTATCAATGAATCAATTCAATTTCTATTCTTTTTGTAATTCTACTGTTTCTCAACCATTTCTAGCAAAGAAAATAATTACTAAAAAAGAAAAATGTTTTCTATAATTCTTATATTTAAATGAATTTTCAAAATATATTACCTACAGTTAGCCTTTCATAATTTTAGTCAATAAAAAATTTAAGAATTGTATTCCTGAAGGCAATGTACTATAATTTTTTTCTGTTGTTGTTTTCGTGGTGGTGGTGATAGCCGTATTGTTGTGGTTGTTGTTGTTGTTGTTGTTGTTGGTAGTTATGGTGTTAGTAGTATTATTGCTGCTGTTGTTGTTGCTGTTGTTGTTGGTGATGGTGGTGGTGTTAATGGTAGTGTTTATAGTAATATTGTTTCTGTTGTTGCTGTTATTGGTGGTTTTAATGGGTGGTGGTTATAGTAATGTTGTTGTTGTTGTTGTCGTTGGGTGGCGGTGGTGGTGGTGGTGGCGGTGGTGGTGGTGGTGGCGGCGGCGGCGGCGTCAATGTTGAGGGTTATAGCAATATTTTTGCTCTTGTTATTGTTTTAGTAGTAGTAGTAGTAGTAGTAGTAATAATAATAGTAGTAGTAGTAGTAGTAGTAGTAAATAAACAAGAATAAATTACAATGGAAAGAGAAGTAATAAAGAAATCAAATAAATATGATAGAAAAAGAAGACAAAGAGAGAGAGACAAAGAGAGAGAGAGAGAGAGAGAGAGAGAGAGAGAGAGAGAGAGAGAGAGAGAGAGAGAGAGAGAGAGAGAGAGAGAGAGAGAGAGAGAGAGAGAATGATTCTCGACCATAGGAAGTGATTTTTTTTTATACAAGATCAGGAATAAATTTCGCCTTTTGGGGGAAGGCATTCAGTAAGTAGCTGACCTAAGCAATTCTTGAAACAAAAAATGAAAGGAAAAAAATTCTCTATAAATGTGATGGAACCACCAAGAATCTATCAGTGGCACAGAACAGATTTTTCCTTTATTCCATGAATTGAATTATACGATGAGCATAAATCACAGCTGTCTGAATGAGCTTGATATCTCTTTTTCTGACTCAAAGGTTTTTTAATTTATTATGGTTATTGATTTAACGTTAAGTGCTTGAATTTGGATGTATGTTTTATCCTTATAAATAATTATATGTTAATCTTTAATTTTATATATCATAGTCAACTGAAAATATTTTATCTATGTGATATCTTGATCTTGAAGATGATTATATGCTAATCTTTAATTTTGAATTTTAGTCAATGAAGATAGTTAATCTATTTTTGATATCTTGATCTTAAATATAATCATATACTAATCTTTGATTATATATAATTTAGTCAATGAAGAAAATATATTTTTTTCCCTCATATGTTTGGTAATCGTTGATGCTTTTCTGTTGCATTTTATAATGACTAGTGTACACAACACGCCAAAAGGACGCCTAAATATTTATATAGATATGCACACGAGCGCGCGCACACACGCATTCAACCCTCCCACCTCTTCCCCCTTTCCTAACTACAACCAGGTGGTTCGGAAATTTGTTAGAGTGTTGTTTTCCGAGTGGTTATATATATATATATATATATATATATATATATATATATATATATATATATATAATATATTATACATATATATACACACACACACACACACATATATATATATATATATATATATATATATATATATATATATATATATATATTTGTGTGTGTATATATTTCCCAGCCAAGCAGAAGCTATTATCTTTGAGTTGATTTCCCTTTGGATCTCTGATCCCGAGATAGAGGAAATCCAAATATTTGGAGGAGTATAATATATGGCCTCTATGAATATGAAAAACATGTCTAAATGTACAAAAAATATTATTAATCATATCCAAAAAGAACTTAACAACAAGCTACATTAGAGGAGATGGGTTGATTTCAATTATAAGGTACACAAATACTAGAATTCGACAAGTATAATCATGGAAGAATTGTCATCAACTTTTATCTTTCTTCGTGGCTGAGTTGCTAAGTCAATGGAACCTTAGATTCCTGTCCCAGGGCTCAATTCCCCGGCCGACCAGAAGCTATTATCTTTGAGTTGATTCCCCCTTGGGTCTCTGATCCCGAGGTAGAGAAAATGTACATGGTAGGAGTATAATATACGTATAACTTATATATATATATATATATATATATATATATATATATATATATATATATGTATGTTATATATATATATATATATATATATATATATATATATACTATATATATAAAATGGTAAGACACCTGCTCTTTATTATAAAAGAGAAATAAGTAAATGTATACCACCTGCCCTCGTGAATCAAAAAAATACTTTTCTTCGTCTGAAGGGAAATAACATTAACTTTGTTTTGCATCGATGCCATATCATCTCTTACATTAGGCAACGATGGATTATAGCCTGACCAGTAGGATGAGAAATATGACACCACCGCTAACCGCAAAGAGGGTATCGACCGCTTGCAGCCGAGGTACAGTTTGAAACAAAAACATAACTT
>NC_090746.1:77357071-77362071 GCF_036898095.1 Palaemon carinicauda
CCTATTGCCAAGGAGATAGAGGAGCAGTGTCAGGAATTAGAGCGTATGGGTGTAATAGAAAGGAGTGAGAGTGCCTGGAATAGCCCTATTGTCCCTGTACGAAAGCCTGATGGAAGTTTACGTATGTGTATTGATTATAGGAAGGTGAATGAGGTGACTGTTAAAGAACGTTTTCCAATGAATGTGGTGTCTGATTGTGTTTATAAGATGCATGGAATGAAAGTTTTTACTAAATTAGATTTGGTGCGGGGCTATTATCAGATGCCTCTGGCAGAGGGGAGCAGGCCCATTACCGCATTTTCAAGTACGAATTGTCACTTTCAATTTAAAAGGTTGAGTTTTGGTCTTGCTAATGCGCCTGCTGCCTTCCAAAGAGCAATGAATGTAGTTTTGGCTGGGTTTGATAGACAGAAGGTGACTGTTTTTATAGATGATATTCTGATTGCGAGCGAGACTGTTGAGGAACATATGCGGTTGCTTGAGGCAGTGTTGATGCGGTTAATTGAAGTTGGTGTGAAAATTAAGCTTGAGAAGTGTACATGGTTGTCCAGGGAGGTGGAATTTCTTGGGCATGTAGTGGGTGAATCTGGTATAAGGAAGAGTGACAAGTTTGTGAATAAGGTGCGAGAATTTCCACGTCCCCGGACTGTGCGTGAGTTGCGAGGTTTTCTTGGTTTGGTTGAGTTTGGGCGCAAGTTTGTTAGAGATTGTTCAGGTATAGGGAAGCCTTTGAATGAATGGACGGGTAAAAGGAATAGTACAAAATTAAAATGGGATGATCGGATGATAGAAGCGTTTGAAAGGTTGAAGGAAGAGGCCGCGAAAGACGTCACTTTGGCATTTCCAGACTACAGTGAAAATGCGAATATGCTAGAGTTGTATACGGATGCGAGTGGGGTTAGTATGGGTGGTTGTTTGGTTCAAATGCAGAGAGTAAATGGAGAAGAGCAATTGAGAGTAATAGCGTATGTTAGTAAAGCGTTTAATAAAGCTGAGCGGAAGTATTCGACGATTGACAGGGAATTGGCTGCAATACGATTTTGTGTGAAAGCATTGAAAGTATTTTTGTATGGTGTAAAATTCATTGTGCGTACTGACCATCAGCCCCTAGTGTACATGATAAGGAAAGAGTGTGTGAATGCAAGGGTTGCTAGGACCATAGAGGATTTGAATGAATTTGATTTTAGGTTAGAATATGTACCGGGAAATAAGAATGTGATAGCGGATGCGATGTCGAGGATGCATGGGAGGATGGAAGATAAGAGAGATATCAGAATTCTGAAAGGTTGCCTGAAGGTTTAGTTGTGGAACAGAGTTGTGAGGGGAAGATATGGTATATAAGTGTATCCTAATGGGTTTAAGTAAGTTAATACAAGAGGGGTTAGATACGGAAATACCAGGTAGTGTAAGCGAGCTTAAAAGAAGGGTGATGAATGAAGTGTCAAAAGAAATGGTATATGAGGAGGAGAGGTAGCGTACTAGAAGGGGAAGTATTATCAAGGATATTAATGGTGGTAAGTATGTTGTATGGTGTAACTGTGTATTTGTATTTTGGATGGAATCGACCGATGGAATATAGGGCATATAAGGAGAATGATAGGGAATATATTTTGAGGATTCAATGTAAGGAGGAATGTTGCAAATTGTTGAGTGAGAAGGATAATGGTGCAAGTGACCTTAACCTAAGATATTGACGGTATAGAGGACAGTGAACATGATGATGAACATATTGGTGAAGTGAGTGACAGAATTGAAAGGAGAGTAAATGTATGTATGCATGGTGTAAAAGGAAGGATGATGACATATGTGAATATAAATGAGAATGAATATTGTAGTTTAATTGATACGGGTGCTCAAGTGTCATTAGTAAATGAGTCGGTTATCAGGGAAATTGAGAGGTACAATTGGGAAGTGAAAAGACAGTGTACGAGTGTGAGAATTCATGGAATAGGTCAGGGAAGTTTACTTGTTTGGGAAGAAGTGAGGTTGAAGGTGAAACTAGGGAGTATGGAAGTTGAACATAATTTTATTGTAATGGGAGAGAATGAAATGCCTAGTTGTTTTTTGATGGGAATAGATTTTTTGAGGTTGCACCATGTGTCAGTTGATGTTGGTAAAGGTTTGCTTTCAAAGAATGGCTGCAAGGTAATAGTAATTGAGGATATAGTGTCTTCATGGCGAATTTTGTTGGCATGATTGATATTGCAAAAAGTGAAGAGATTTGTTGAGCAAAGAAGAGGTGGAAGAAATGCAAGGTGAATGTTTTAGAGATAAATAGGTTACGTGAATGTATTTTAAAAGGTATTAGGGTGGAAGAATGGCCGTGTGATTTGGAAGCGTATAAGAAAGTTGTTAAAAGATATATTGTTTGTAAGAATATGGTGTATTTTTTGCATAGGGGAATGGATGAAGATATATATGTTCCTGTATTTCCAATGCATGCAGCTGTGGGTATGTGTATGGTAGTGCATGACAGGTATGGGCATATGAGGGAGAAGAATAAATGTGGGAATGCATGCGAGAAAGGTTGTTTACGCCTGGGTTGAGTCAAATTTGTAGGGATGTAGCGACTACTTGTGAGGATTGTCAGAAGGGAAAGTATCAGAGCATGCATGCAAGTCCGCCTATTTTGAGGTTACGTATGAAAGAGCCATTTGAGATGTTTGTGATTGATTGTGTTTCGTTGCCTGTGACTGCGAGGAGACATGTGGGAATGATTGTTATGGTCGATCATATGAGCAAGTTTGGCGTATGCCGTACCCATCAAGAAAAAAGAAGTGAGACTGTTGCGAGAATGGTAAGTCAAGTGATGTTGCCGATGAGTGTGTGTAAGCCTGCAAAAATGTTAAGTGACAATGGTCCGGAGTTTGTTGGATGGGAGTTTGAGCAGATGTTGAGAGAATGGGGCATTGAACATGTGTATTCGACTCCGTATATGCCAAGTGCGAATGGTTTGGCTGAAAGGACTGTAAGAACTTTGACAGAAATTTTGCGGAGATGAGTACATGTGATAATGATTGGGATTTATATGTTGGGCGTGCGTTGTGGGCGTATAATGCGACTGTGCACAAGAGTACTGGTATGTCTCCGTGTAAGTTTGTGTTGAATTTTGAAAAGATAGTAAGACCGAGATTGAGTGTGTCCGAGAATGATAGAGATGTTTGGAAGAAAGCAAATGAGAGATTTGAAAGCTACAAAGTGGGAGAGAAAGTGTTAAAAGAAGTAATTGCAAAGGGAAGAATGAATGTCAATAAGGTACGTGATAAGTTTGACGGTCCATATGAGGTGTTAGATGTTGGTTCTAGTGGGTTGAGTTATGTTTTAGGTAAAGTAAGTGTGGATGGTAGTGTGGAAAAGGGTAGGGCACACCACAATCAGTTGCGGAAATGGAAGGAGGTACCAGATATATTCAGGAGAATGGTATGACTAAATGGCTTAAAACGAACAAGTATGAACCGAGTATGTGTGAGGCATTAGGTTTAGAAGATAAGCAATTGGTGTTAGTAGAGTATGGACGGAAAAAGAAGTCTGGAGAATTTTACTGGGGATAAAAGGTCGGGAAAATTTTGTAGTTGTAGGGCGGAATCAGAATAAGCAGGACAAGGGTGTAAATGTACAGGTGAGTATGGAAGATAAATGTATTAATACAGATGAAACTTGGATGAGTATGAATGATACTTATAGTGTGTGTGGTTTTTCGTTAGATGAGGCAAGAGAACGTATGACGGACACGAGAATGAAAGATAGGAGAATGATAAGCAGTATGAATGATTCTTTTGTTAAAGTAGAAAATGGTTTGGATGTAATGGATGAATTGTTGACAGAAATTAGTGGGATTTTCGGGCCAGATGAAACTGAGGTAGATGAAATAGTGAATGATATCTTAGACGAGCAGAGCATAGACGGGAATAGTAATAGTACGTTGAATGAAAACGACATGGAAGAAGTGAATGAGAGAGTGCAGGTATATGAAGGCCCAGTTACCCGAAGCCGAGGCCCTGTTCCTGATTGCGACTGGGTAATGAGAAAATAGGTAAGTGTTGTGTGAGGATTTGGCAAAGTAAGGGGGGAGGAATGTGGAGGATTAATTTTATTTTAATTATTTTTGTTTGCCAAATCGAGAGAGAGAGGAGAGAGAGAGAGAGAGAGAGAGAGAGAGAGGAGAGGAGAGAGAGAGAGAGAGAGAGAGAGAGAGGTGTGTGAGTGTGTTTATTTAAGTTTTGTCATTAGAGAGAGAGAGAGAGAGAGAGAGAGAGTGTGTGAGTGTGTTTATTTAAGTTTTGTCAGAGAGAGAGAGAGAGAGAGAGAGAGAGAGAGAGAGAGAGAGAGAGAGAGAGAGAGAGAGAGAGAGTGTTTACAGTATTGGCTTTAGTTTTGTCACAGAGAGAGAGAGAGAGGAGAAGGAGAGAGACGAGAGAGAGAAGAGAGAGAGAGAGAGTTGTTTTAGTATTGTTAAATAGAGACATTTTATTTGCTTTAGCTTTGTCATTAGAGAGAGAGAGAGAGAGAGAGGAGGTGTGTGTGTGTGTGTGAGCGAGTGTTTATTTACTTAAGTTTGAAGAAAGAAAGAAAGCGTGTTTATTTGCTTTAGTTTCGTCAGAGAGAGAGAGAGAATTTCATTTGCTTCGTTTTGTTAGATCGCGCGTGCGCAAGAGAGTATGTGTGTATGTGCGTTTGTGTGTGCGTGTTTTGTGTGTCCGCGGTGCGCGCTGAGGAAAGGGTAATTAGCGAATGATTGTTTGAAGTTGGAAAGATTGTTGGTATAATTGAGGTTGTTTGTTTACTTTTTAGCTAGGATAGGGTGATGATGAATGTCTTGGGCGAAAGCATTGGATATCGAACGATAGAAGAAGTCGGCTGTGTATTTTTTTGCTCTTCGAAAGCCGGCTGTGAAGCTTTTTTTTATATTCTGAGTAAGTACTGTTTTTATTTATTTTTGTTAGGCGCGTTCATGAGTGATAGAAAGTTTATTGTTTATCTTTGATTATAGTACGATAGTT
>NC_090746.1:77369571-77382071 GCF_036898095.1 Palaemon carinicauda
ATGTCTGTCAACTTCCATTTTAACTGTGTTTCCTCCAATAAAACCTGAGAGAGGTTGGTTTCTCTCAATTTGTTAGCTTATGGGCCGAAATAGAGAGTCATGTGGGACTGTCTCCTTCGTGTCCACGAGAGAGAGAGAGAGAGAGAGAGAGAGAGAGAGAGAATGCAGATAACCTCAGGTGTCATGATGGAATTGGATTAAGGCCCGGCTCAAGTCATAGGATGAAACTGCGCATGAGCAATGTGTGTGTGTGTGTGTGTGTGTGAATGAATATATGTACTGTACGTGTAAAGGAGAGAAAAAGAAATGGGTTGCAAAGCATGATAAATTTAGATCAATGGAAGCTCGTAATATTAGTATATACACATGTCCTCACACATACACACAAATGGATCCATAATACAGCAAACAAAAAACATAGCAACTGTGGTCAAACCTGTACCGCACGTGTTACATACACGTTTATACATTGTAAGTCGAGTACATACATGAGAGCAAAGCACTGTAGTATTACAGTGTTACAAATATTATTCATGTCAATGCGTCAGTAATGTAGCTTCACTGCGTTCCATTGCTATCGCCGATTCGTCTGTCATTGGCTCAGTTGTTTGCCGACGATGACTAATGTACAAGTCGCAGCCGTCGCATACATTACTTCACAAAGATGAAGAGAAATAAAAGATGGTGGCAGTCAAGGATATACAGTGGAAGGGTCGAATACAATGGTCGAGAATTACTCACTTCCATGGAGTTACAAGATTTAACAGATGACAGAGAAACTGAAGTTTGAGGGAAAGAAATACAAATCTCTTCTTTAGAATAGATTGAAAAATATTACTGTTTTAAACGAAAAAGTGTTCTATATTTGTTAAAAAAAAAGAAAAAAAAAAAGGTTGTACTGAATAGTCATTGAAGGAAGAAATGCTTGCAGTCTTTTAACTATTCATATTATCAGGCTAAGCAAATAAAAAGTGATGATTCCTATATTTACCTGGAATAAATACTTCATAAAGCTTGTCATCATTTTCAAAATGATAATCTACAGAGATTGGATAACACACACCCTCTCTCTCTCTCTCTCTCTCTCTCTCTCTCTCTCTCTCTCTCTCTCTCTCAAAAATATCAGTTCTTAATCTCGTTACGTCTAAATTATCGATAAAGGTAATCGGAGGGGATCAGACTAAAAGATTCTGCTTCTCCTTGGTGTCATTGAGTAAAGCCACTCAGCGTAGCCAGTTGATACACGACGTGCAATTCACGTTCCGTCCACACATTTCGAAACGCGTGATGTACCATCCCTTTGATGTGACGGGTATTTTACCGACAATTGGCGGGAATGACCGCGCTGTTGCACAACCTCGTGCGCACAATCACGGGCTCAAGTCATCGTCCACACTAGCTTATTGTTACAAGAACATGTTGTGTTATGTTCTATTGCACGTGTGTGTCTACCCGGCTTAATGCTATTGCATTTTTATCTCTCAATCTCTCCCATACTTATAGTAGAAAAACCTGTTTAAGCTTGCTTTCGCATGTTTAATATTGTTTGAGTTTTTGTGACACTGTTGCTCTCAACTGCTTGTATATAAGCTCGTTACCTGTTGAATGAACATCACTTGCATCCACCTCACCTCTCTTTTAGAATTTAACAGATATGTTGCCACATTGGTGACCCCTAGAGTGACTAGTCCATACCACCTTTTTTACCCACCCATTCTCCCTACCATTTATACTATGCCGCCTACTGAATCTGACTCTTTGACATACGCCCGACTCAATGAAACTGTTGTCCTTCGTCAGCAGACATGCGTTTGCCTGGTTCCAGTACGCTGAAGTTCAGTTCCGCATTAAGGGTGTGACTCGCTCAAGCAGAAAAGCAGACTATGATCTAGCGGCAATCCCTGAGGACGCTTCCCCAGAAGGCTTCGATTGTCTTTACAACCAAGAAGACACCCTCTATGCATACCTCCTAGAGCAGTACTCATAATCACCAGCGGCCCATATAGCCAAGCTTTTTCAGCTCTCTCAAAAGGCTGTTGGGGGACCAAAAAGCTCTTCTCACCCTCAGGGAAAGGACCAGTATCGCACACCTGTAACCCGACGAAGGTGGCTCTACTCGGGAAGCGAATATACTTTTTGCCCTTTGGGTATGACACCTACCAGAACCTGTCTGCGCTGCCTTCCCTAATGTCGATATTTTGCCTATGATGAACCTGATGACCAAAGCCAATGCTCCTATGGACAGCTACTTCACCACTTTCAAGACCTCCATCAATGCCTCCTGACAAAGAAGACAACCATCAAAGACTGATTAAAGCTGACGTGATAGTGGTAGGTCACAGATGTCTGCCCCATGACATGCCGGAGGGGCAACAAAGCCGCCCACAACCCACACACGCCCCTCCAGATTTGGGGCTGCTGCGAAGAAATGCGCTGATGGTTATCAGTGGCTAAAAAACTTGAAAGTAGTGGCTGGCTTCCCCTGTCACTAACCCTTTTCCTTTTTACATGATGCAGGTATGCGTGTGAGGTTTTGGGTAGACATTGGTGCTTGCCATTCTCCTCTACCAAAGTCACCCTCCCCCAGAACATCTGCCTGGTAGCTGCAAATGGATCTGAGAAACCCACCCACGGATACGAAACACTCCCATTGTTTGTTTGGGAGTGCCAAATGCCTTTTCAAATTCCTTGTTGCCAATGTAACATTGCCACTACCTGGTGCGGATTTCCTCACACATTTCCACCTTCTGGTTGATGTGGCACATTGACACTTAGTCAATGCAGGATCATACTCGTTGACGCCTCCTCAACCTGGCCCCTCTGACCTTACACTCCACATCATTGCACCCATGGAGGCCTATACCTATCTTCTCATGTCATACCCAGAAGTCTTCTGTCCAGAACTTCCCCAAACGGCCATGGTTCCAACCAAGAACTGTATTTCATCATATCAATACGAGAGGGCCAACTGTGTTTGCCAGATTCAGGCATCTGGGCCCAGATCGTCTGACAGCCGCTAAACAAACATTTGCCAAAGTGAAAGAAAGGGCCTTTGCCAAAAGGCCTCAAGCCCATGATTGCCACCCTTATACATCGCCCTCAACAGAGAGTGCTCCTTATACCATTGTAGTGATTACAGGTGTCTGAACATGCAGACAGAACCGGGTCACTACTCTCTCCCCAGCATTGCTGATGTTACTTCCTAATTGCTCAAAGCAAAAGTTTTCTCCACTTTTGACCTATTGCAGGGGTGTTATCAGGTGCCCATGAACCCAGAACACATCCTCAAGACCACCATCATCATCCCCTTTGGTACATACATATTTAATTCCTTCTGTTTTGGCCTTTATGATCCTTGGGCCACTTTTCAATTCCTCATGAATAGCATCTTAGAGGACCACCCTTCTGTGTATGTTACGTGTACAACATACTTGTATTCTCTTCCTCCAAGGAGGAGCACCTCCATCACCTACAAATCGTTTTCTACCACCTACAACACCACTTAAAATAGAATGGTCTTGTAATCCGGTACGGCAAATGTACCTTTGGCGCCAATGAAGTATCATTCTTAGGGCACAACATTACTCCTGAAGGTGTCCAGCTGTTCAGAACTACCCCACACTTTTGCCCATCAAAGCACTGAAAGAATTTGTGGACATGATAAATTATTATCACCAGGTCTTTCCAAGCATTGCCTCCACGTTTGCACCCCTCTAATTATCCCTCAAGGGCAAGCCAAAACACCTGAAGTGGGGTCCCCTTCAGCAAGCAGCCTTCTACAACTCAAAGAATGCCCAATCAACTGCTGCTGCTCTCACTGTCCCGTGCCACATGCCCCTCACATTCTCTCCACTAATGCCAGTGACATATATATTGATGTAGTACTCGAGTAAGTGGTCAACAGCTCACCCTGCCCATTGACCTTAAGTAGTAAACTGTCCAAGGCAAAATCTGGCTACTCTACCTTTGACTCTGAATATCTGGTGGTGCATTTGCTGTCCGTCACGTTGGTCACTTCTTAGAATGTTTGCCCTCCATCCTTCGCATGGACCACTTCTCTCTGGTGCATGCCTTCACTTGACAGTGCTGTCTTCTCTCCACCGTGGCTGAATACAGTTACATCCTTCAATATGCTCCTGGGAAAACTAATGCCATTGACAGTGCCCTTCCAAAAAGCACATTCACCATCATTCACCTGGGATTGGATTACAATGCCTTGGCAGAAGCTAATTAAAATATCCACAGTACCAAACATGTAGGACATCTGGCACATCCCTCCATTAGGAAGACTTCACCTTTGATGACTCTAATGCACTGACAGGTGTTCGATTTTATCAATAGCCTCTCATATCCCTTGAACTGATCTACTGCATGGTTACAGAATGCGAAGTTCATTTGGCACGGCATTACTGAGGATGCTACGGATTGAGTCCACGCTTGTACTTCATACCAAACATCTAAAGTACATTAACATAAGGATTCAGGAGTGGGGACCTTTCCTTAACTTCAGTGCCGTTTTGCCTAACATTCACGTCGATGTAGTGGGTCCTCTACCCACATCACAAGGGCACTGTTTTCTGTTTACCATCATTGACAACTCCACTCGTTGGCCTGATGCCTTCCCCATGCAAACTGCTCCATCGCCTCTTACATCTACCTAACTCTCAAGGTGGATAGTGAGATTTGGTGTCCCTGAGCATATTACTTCTGACAGGGATACCACTTTCACCACTCAATTGTGAACATCATTAGTGAATCTCCTGGGCATCACCCAACATAAGACAATCACCTAAATCCCTGCAGCCAACAGAAAGTTTGATCCTTTTCATCGCACCCTCAAAGCAGCTTTGATGTACCACCACAATGACTACAACTGGTTTACTCAGCTTTCCTGGTCCTCCTGGGATATGGACCTTTCCAAAGGATACCCTTAGCAGCTAAAATTGTGTATGGCTACCCGTTGGTCGTCCCTGGTGAATTTTCTTTCATCTGCATCCTCCTCGATCAATATCCAAATCCTACGTCACTTTGTGGGAAAATTTATTCTCTGCTGCCAAACTTACAAGGCCCTAGCGAAGCAACACATACCGAGAGATTTACACAAAGCATGTCTCATTGCTCACCAACACTGGGAAGCCACTGATGACGCCCCCTTACACGCCCTTTCCTCGTGTTCCATCGCACACCAAAGGCTTTGTTAATCAAGATTCATGGCAAAGAATACTAGGCTTCCATTGATCACCCAATTCTTGCATATCTTCTGCAAGATGACCCACCTACAGTTCACCTTTCTAAAGTAGGGTGCCCTATTTCATGTGTCTTTTAGGGGAGGAGCCATAAAGCTATTGCTTTATTTATCTCTCGGTCTCCTGCACTGATAATAGAGAATCCTGTTCAAGCTTACCATTGCCTGTTTCGTGTTTGAATTTTTATGACATTATTGCTCTCAACTGATTTATTGCTCTCAACTGATTGTATATAAGTTCGTTATCTGTTGATTAAACCTCACTAACATTCCTTTCGCCTCTCTGTTAGAACCTTACAGATGCGTTACCACAAACCCTACATTCGGGACTATAAGCGAAAATTGAAGATAGGGAAAAAAATGGGAAATGTTTTAAACACTACGAAAATGCTTATTGATATTAGAACATGGAATGAAAAGGACAATGAAAGGATTGTGAGGGATATGGATATTAATAATTTTTAGGATAAGAATTATTTATATCAGACAATTCTTCATAGGCTTTCCTAGTTCTAAACTCCGTTCCCTTTTACCTCTGCTTTCTTTAGACACTGGATTATATTAGTCTTTGCCCATCAAAGTAACACTATATATCTATTTCCTCTGGTTTATAAACTACGCATTCCAAGCACATACAAAGCCTTAAGATCACAATACTATATATTATTATTAGTGTTTTATCCAATATAACACTAAAAATCAGTAAACATCGTTGGATACTGAATAATGCATTCGCAAGTATTAGTTTAAGTATAGCTTCTGATCAATACGTTTGCATCAATATTTTTGACAACTGAAACGACAATATGAAAATTGAATCGTATTATTTCAGTCACATATGTTTGTATTCTAATGCAAAAAAGGAAACAAGCTTGAACATCTTGCAGTCCCAAATAAGATGCCATATTCGAAAAAACGACCAAAGTTAGATTTTTTTTTTTCGATAAATAATGTATCTCAATAAATTTCAGAATTGAATAAAACACTAATCCAAACTCAGACCCGATACGATAAAAGTTTACATAAATCAATAAGCTAATCATATCCATGTAGGGGAGACCTTTCATATATTCTGTAAATTTTTGGGATATCATTTTCACTTGATAAGAGGATACTGCTTACCCTAGTCCCAATAAAGGTATATATATATATATATATATATATATATATATATATATATATATATATATATATGTATATGTATATGTATATGTATATGTATATGTATATATATATATATATATATATATATATATATATATATATATATATATATATACAGCAACAAATGCACCGTTTCTAGTCAAATGCAGGACAAAGGCAGGATTAAGACATGTCATTCATGTCTGGGGTTTTGCTTGTTTTAACACCACTACGGATTGGTGATGGTAAAAGACCTTAGTCTGATCGTTCACAGCAAACCAACCTAGTACGGGTGGCTCTGAATATTACAGATTTGCTGATCATGACGATACGCAAACCTTTCATCAAGTTCAGGTATCCCCACTTAGAAAGGAATATACATATATATTTATATATATATATATATATATATATATATATATATATATATATATATATATTATATGTATATATATATTAGGGAAAGTATGCTCATTCTTATCCGTTGGTATTTGGGTAAAAACGAAGACCCTCTTAGATTTTGCTGAGAAACTTCAAAAACATTAAAAAACGTTCAGGAAAAGCTTTAATTTTGTATCATACAACGTTTTTATCGACTTATTTAAACTCTTGGTGTGCTATAATTATTGTAAGTCAGGTAAAACTTGGAGTTGTAAGTTCAATATCAGCCTATTAAATTAGAACAAGAAAACAGGGCTGGAAAAATAAGTCTAAGAGAGAGAGAGAGAGAGAGAGAGAGAGAGAGAGAGAGAGAGAGAGAGAGAGAGAGAGAGAGAGAGAGGAGAGAGAAGGTTAGGAATACCAATAAAAAGAAAAGATGAAGGTTGGGAATACCAATAAAAAGAAAAGATGATAAGGTAATATCTCTCTCTCTCTCTCTCTCTCTCTCTCTCTCTCTCTCTCTCTCTCTCTCTCAAGACTTATAAGGCCTTCGGAGTAAAAATTTCGGATGGCATCAGGTAGAGAGAGAGAGAGAGAGAGAGAGAGAGAGAGAGAGAGAGAGAGAGAGAGAGAGAGAGAGAGAGAGAGAGAGAAAATAATATTTCTCATCCGCTTTTCTTTCTCTGGCATTCCAAACCCTTTTCTCTCTCCCTCTCCCCCCTCTCTCGCTCTCTCCCTGCCCCTTCTTTTTTTTATCTGATGCCATCCGGAATTTTTTTCTTTTTTATTCCAAAGGCCTTATCTCTCTCTCACTCCATTTAACGCGTTTGTTGAACGGACTATTCCGGTTCCAGCACCTTTTTCCTTCGTAAACAGGAAACGTTTTCATGTAGACCTTGAACTGGAAACGTTCTTCAATACTATTTTACTTCTCATATATTTTATATATGAAATATGTTTTTAATGTTTTTACTGTTTTCAAAATATATTATCTTAATTGTTCATTACTTTTTATATCGTTTATTTATTCCCTTATTTTCTTTCCTCACTGGGCTATTTTTCCCTGTTGGAGCCTTTGGGCTCATAGCATCTTGCTTTTCTAACTGGGGTTGAAGCTTAGCTAATAATAATAATGATAATAATAATAATAATAATAATAATAATAATATGTATTCGTAGATTATAGACTTTTTGAAAATTGGGAATTTATATGTTAAAATTCGGGAAATTTTAGCGTTGTTGAACATTGAGAAAAATATATTTCCGTTAAGAATTTGGAAAATTATATTCTTTAGAATTGGGTAAATTATAGCCTTGGTCAATTTTGGGATAATTATACCCTTCGAAACTGGGGAAATTATATTCTTGAAAATTGTAAAACCCAAATTCTTCCAAATTTTTAGAATTTATTCTACGAAACTGTTTTAATTTTATGCATAAAATTTGTGAAAATTATATTCATTATAATTGGAGAAATTATATTCTTATTGAAAATTGGGAAAATTATATTACTGTTCAAAACGGGAAAAATTCTATTCATTTTTTAAATTGGGATAATTATATTCTTGTTTAAAGTCGTTAAAATCAAATTTTTCATAACTGGGAAAATCATTTTTTTTTTGTTCAAAATCCTGAAAATAAGATTAAAATAATTTTATACCCACCGCATAAAATATTGAATCCATCTGAACTACAAATTAGATTTGAAATTTTTCACCATCAAAGATATAAATATTTCAGTGATTTAAAAACACTAGAGAGAGAGAGAGAGAGAGAGAGAGAGAGAGAGAGAGAGAGAGAGAGAGAGAGAGAGAGAGAGAGAGAGAGAGAGAGAGAGAGAGAGAGAAATTACTAATATTCCATTTCCATAAAACATGGATAATAATTACCATTGTTATAATTTTTTCCTATCATTATAATGTAATCTAAATAAATAATGGAACACATTTCTTTTTGATTAATTATTTACCAGAGAATTTGCTTGCTGGATAACATTTCAGTCCCAGGAGCCTATTGCCAACGGTTCCTGACTTTCTATTGACGTCACCCATCCAAGTACTGATCTACCTTAATCTTGAATAGATGCAACGATCGAAATACAATCCATATTGCAAATTGTCGCTGTATGACGCTCATTGTGGGTCACACAGTAACTTGGAAAATTGATCTAGTTTTAGGAATTTTGAACATATGGCTCGCAGCTGGGGTTAGGGAGGCCATTCAACATTTAGTAGAGGGCTATAAAGTGGGTGCAGCTAGGGGCCTAATGGATACCGCAAAGGCAAGTAATGCTTACGGTGTACCGTTGGAAATAAAATTAATATATTACCATCTTAAGGGACTATAGCAACAATAACTGCAGCCATTTCTAGTCCACTGCAGGACAAATAATTCAGTCATGCCCATATTCATCACCAATTGCGGATTAGTGACGGTGGGAGATTTTAGTCTGCTCGCTCACAGCAAACCAACCTAATATGGGTTACTCGGACTAGTACAGCATCGCTGATCATGGCAATACGGTAACCTTACTCAGAACTCAGAATGGAGCTAACGTGACGCTAAAGAAACCTAATTTTCTTTTAGCATTTTTTATGCATTATGATCTGATTTTCTTTTATATAACCAGTTTTTATTATTTCTTGCTCTAAAGGTAACTATAATTAAAAAAAAAATAAACGTTGATATTCATTTTTACCATTGATGAAATACAATGAGGATTTTACCAGTCAGAATTGGGCCAAAAAGCAAAACATGTTTATCATAAGATTAGCCATATTTACTGTATTCATTCGCTTTTATTTAAACCTACCACCTATCATATCTGTTAATATAATCTATGAATATATTTATCTTATACAATAGAAAAGCATTAGATATACCATTTTCCCACTGTCAGTCACATTTCGATCACGGAACAAAATGTGTTTATCATAAAATCGACTGCATTTACTGTATTTATTTACCTTCATTTCATTCTATGAATATCTGTTTACCTAACCTATGAATATCTTTCTCTTATACAACAGGAAAGAATTAGATATACCATTTTTCCAGTCTCTATTCAAAGTAATACAAGAGTAAAGAATTATAGTACTTTATCAATCTATATTGAAAAAAAAAAAGACTGTCTTTGTATTTATCATAAGGAGTGCCATATTTAAGCCGACGGGCAAGGGCCCATTTATATGCACGGCCCCATTAGTTGCCCAACTGGCATTCTCACCGAGTGCCAAATTCACATGCATAGCCACATTCATATGCAAGGCTGCGGCCTTCCTGCATGTGATAGCATTTATGTGGTGAAGTTGTCGGCATATGCTGTTTACTTTCATTGCTTCCGAGTATTAATTTGGTCTATCTTTTTACATATTTTAAGGATTTTATACACACATGATATACTGTAGATACAAATGTATATATTCGCATTATATATATATATATATATATATATATATATATATATTATATATATATAAATATATATATATATATATATACATACATATACATATATATAAATAAATATATATATATATATATATATATATATATATATATATATATATATATAATATATATATATACACACACACATATATATATATATATATATATATATATATATATATATATATATATATATATATATATATGTACTACATGATACAAGAAGTTATTGGTCATAATGATGTCCTAGTCTCTCTGGTATGATATAATGAGTTGTAACATTATAAAAACAAACTCTTAACATAGCAACGAAATACTCCTATGTCGGAGAAACCATCTAGACGTAGAGCCGGATCCGAAGACAAGATGGGAATTATTAAATCAAGTGACGCAAATCGCCTGGAGACCCGGGGAGCGTAAAATGGACCCAGCTTTGGGACCTAGAGAGGACTATCGCTATCGGGCGAAGGACACCCGAATCTCGAAGGCTTTGCCTCTAAAACCTCGACGACTCCGCGTTCAAAACAGTTTTATGTCGAGTGAGGGCATAAGGTTGGGAAATCCCTCTGGGAGCATTGGTGCTTTGGACCTTATGGGCGTCGGCTGGTAGGCTCCGAGGTTATCCCTGGCCTCTGAGGACGAGGTAAAGAACCAAGTAATTGTCCGTTTTGGGGGAATTGCTTTTCTGTTGCTTCGTGGATGTTTTCTTGTTGGTCAGTTGTTTATCTTTCGTTGTACTTTTGTTGCTATTCTACTGTTGATATATTAATATTGATATAACAATAAAGATAATGGTAATAATATCAATATCAAATATAAGTTATCATAGTTATTTTAATTTTTTAATTATTACAATACTAACAACTTTATATTTTATCACACAAACCTAATAAGTCCTGGAAAAAAACGAATTAAATTACATGAATGACGTAAATATATTTTTATGATGAAGGTTATATAAATACTTAAATTCTTTCTTATCCTTCTTCATATCATCATCCTTATCATTGGAATGTAATAAATAGAGGTAAATTAATAAACAGCTACGTATGTAACATAAAAAGGCCAGGAGTTTCTTTGAAATAATATACTCACTTGAGGAAACCAAAAAATAAAATAAAAGCATAATTGGAATATCTATTGAGCGTGGAAATGCCTGACGGAAGAAATCTAAAGAGGAAAAGCCACGAATAGAGGAAAAATAGAAACATCGAAGAAGAGGAGTAGCAGTAGTAATAAGAAAGTATTAAGGAGGAATATAAAGGAAGCAGCAGAAGTGAAATAAGTAGCAACTGTAGAATCAGGAGGAGAGTAGCAGCATTATCATATCGAACGAAAAGTGTGGGCGGGTGAATTGGCCCGACGGGCATCATTAATAAGAGTTTGGTAAAGAGAGGAAAAGGGGTAGGGTGATGTGGGGGAGGAGGAAGGGGATAGCTTAGGATAAAAAAGGGGGGAGCCTTTGATTGATGGTTGCGGAAACGCTGGCGAGATGGATGAAGCGCTGAGTGCCGTCCCGTTCTGCATCCATCATCCACATACAACCAGGCGGAGGAAGAATGGCCTGTCATCAGTCGTTCTTGGAGCAGTCTATCATCGTAACACCATCCACCTGGATGTGGCAGCTACGCAAGAAGCGAGTCGACCGCCACTTTTGCATTTTAGACCCGGCGCTTTCAGAGGCGTCCCTCCAGTTCTCACGCTTTTGAAAAGGGATTAGAACCGACATAAAAACATTGTTGCCTCCAGTTCTAAGGCGTTTTGAATGGGAGTTAAAACTTACGTATAGAGACTGTTCTCTCCAGTTCGTTGGGTTCTGAAAAGGGATTAAACCAACGTATAGAGAACATTCTCTCCAGTTCTAAAGGTTTTGATAAGGGATTAGAACCAATGTATTGAGATTCATTCCTACAGTTCTAAGGATTTTGATGAAGGATTGTGACCAAGGTATAGAGACTCTTCCCTCTAGTTCTGAGGGTTTCGAAAAAGGATTAGAACCAAGGTGTAGAGACTTATCCCTCTAGTTCTAAGGATTTTGAAAAGAAATTAGAACTTATGTACTTTAGAGATTTTTCTCTCCGGTTCTGAGGGTTTTAAAAAGGAATTAGAGCCACCGTATAGCGACTTTCCTCCATTTCCTACGCAATTTAAAATGGATTAGAACCGACGTATAGAGACTGTTCTCTCTAGTTATAAAGGTTTTGAAAAGGGATTAGACTCGAGGTATAGAGACTTTCCTCCACTTCTTACGCTCCAGATAAGTGATGAGAACCACATATAA
>NC_090746.1:77389571-77394571 GCF_036898095.1 Palaemon carinicauda
GCAATTCTTGAAAAAAAATGAAAGGAAAAAAATTCTCTATAAATGTGATGGAACCACCAAGAATCTATCAGTGGCACAGAACAGATTTTTCCTTTATTCCATGAATTGAATTATACGATGAGCATAAATCACGGCTGTCTGAATGAGCTTGATATCTCTTTTTCTGACTCAAAGGTTTTTAAATTTATTATATTTATTGATTTAACGTTAAGTGCTTTAATTTGGATGTATGTTTTATCCTTACAAATAATTATATGTTAATCTTTAATTTTATATATCATAGTCAATGAAAAGATTCTATCTATGTGATATCTTGATCTTAAAGATGATTATATGCTAATCTTTAATTTTTGAATTTTAGTCAATGAAGATAGTTAATCTATTTTTGATATCTTGATCTTAATATAATCAAATACTAATCTTTGATTAAATATAATTTAGTCCATGAAGAAAATATATTTTTTTCCCTCATATTAAGTTTGGTAATCGTTGATGCTTTTCTGTTGCATCTTATAATGACTAGTGTACGCAACCCGCCAAAAGGACGCCTAAATATCTATATAGATATGCACACGGGCTCGCACACACACGCATTCAACCCTCCCACCTCTTCCCCCTTTCCTAACTACTACTAGGTAGGTGGTTCGGAAATTTGTTAGCGAGTGTTGTTTTCCGAGTGGTTATATACATATATATATATATATATATATATATATATATGTATATATATATATATATATATATATATATATATATATATATATATATATATATATTTCCCAGCTGAGCAGAAGCTATTTTCTTTGAGTTGATCTCCCTTTGGGTCTCTGATCCCGAGGTAGAGGGAGTCCAGATATTTGGAGGTGTATAATATATGGCCTCTATGAATATGAAAAACACGTCTAAATGTGTAAAAAATATCATTAATCATAGCCAAAAACAAACTTAACAACAAGCTACATTAGAGGAGATGGGTTGATTTCAATATAAGGTACACAATACTAGAATTCGACAAGTATAATCATGGAAGAATTGTCATCAACTTTTATCTCTCTTCGTGGCTGAGTTGCAAAGTCAATGGAACCTCAGTTTCCTGTGCCCGGGCTCGATTCCTCGGCCGACCAGAAGCTATTATCTTTGAGTTGATTCCCCCTTGGGTCTCTGATCCCAAGTAGAGAAAATGTACATGGTAGGAGTATAATATATAACTTCTATATATATATACATATATATATATATATATATATATATATATATATATATATATATATATATATATATATATATATATATATAATATATATACACACACACACACATATATATATATATATATATATATATATATATATATATATATATATATAGTAGTAAGACACTTGCTCTTTATTATAAAAGAGATATAAGTAAATGTATACCACTCGCCCTCGTGAATCAAAAAAATACTTTTCTTCGTCGGAGGGGAAATAACATTAACTTTGTTTTTGCATCGATGCCATATCATCTCTTACATTAGGCAACGATGGATTATAGCCTGACCAGTAGGATGAGAAATATGACACCACCGCTAACCGCAAAGAGGGTATCGACCGCTTGCAGCTGAGGTACAGTTTGAAACAAAACATAACTTGATCAAGAGGGTGAAAAGCAAGGTGATGCTGGGAATTGAAATGATTATTGATCCCGGATGTGTGAAAGACACTCATACAGATAAGACAATAAAGGTTCGCATGCAAACTTGACTAAGTTGGAATCTACTCACAATTAATAGATTTTGGGACTAAAACCACATATTTACCATTCTTATGAACTAATAAAACGAAGTTATGAGCCCATAAGTCTACACACTAAGCCACCAGTAATTACAGTCTGGTCTCCACGGTCCTAACGTAGGTGGAGAAGCTGAACCAACTAAAGACAATAGCTTCTGGCCGGCCGGGAATCGAACCCTGGTCTAGGAAACTTGTATCAAAGTGTCCTTGCACTTAGCCACGAAGAAAGATAAAAATCCATGCCAATTCTTCTGTACTAACTTTGCGTTGTTCATATTTCTAACTGGCCGGTCCCTAGGTGTAACAATTACGAATCTAATCTTAAGATATTAACGTAAGAGAGAGTTTAATGCGTGTGGCAATGACCGAGAAGTTTACAGGAGCCAAGGAAATGAGAAAGTTAATTAGTGGGGAAAAGCGGGGATAAAGGAAAGATAGTTTTGAAGTGCAGAACGAAAACATCTATCAGAACTGACACTTTCCATTCGCTATCCGATCGGTCGAATGGAGCGGAGAAATTTCATGGTATCGCCATGAGGAAGTTTGTGGTTATTGTCTGGTCGAGACATAAAAAGGGATTTTTCTTTGCCCCGATTACTTGTACGGTTTAAGGATAATATATAGTGGAAATAAAAATATTTCCTCTCGATTTTAAGTGGTGATTATTCAAGAGATATGCTACTAGTCCATTTGATTTCTCATGTTAGATTAAATGCCAAATGAATGGCTTTTACACAAACATTATTATTGTTATTGTTATCATATGTATTCATACATACACTCACACACAAAAACACACACATTACATATATATATTATATATATATATATATATATATATATGCATATATATATATATGCATATATATATATATATGCATATATATATATATGCATATATATATATATATATATATATATATATATATATATATTGTGTGTGTTACTAGAATTAAATCGGTTTCACCAAAGATAAGAAAGAATAACATACTTCAACAGGGTACAGAATATTGCAAATATTTCAGTAAGGTTTATGGGCCATAAAGGGGCAGAAAGAGTCATTTTAAACCGCTGTTATTCTCCTCTACCCGGGACAAAAACTAATAATAGACGAAGATTAGACTCTGGAACGAGCTATCAGTAAATCATAACCAACAAATCTTGGACAGGGACGGTTTTTTTTTTTTTTTTTTTTAAACTCCGGGAACGTTTTATATACACAAGGAACTATTTTTATATACCAGAACCTTTATTTTTTATTACACACAAAGAACGTTTTTTAAACACCAGAACCTTTTATTACGCAACAAGAACCTTTTTTTTTTATCCAATAGGAACGTTATGTTATACGTCAGGACTTTTTTCTGTTTTTTTTTTTTTGCAAACTAGGAACTTTTTTTTACACATCAGGAGCGCTTTTTAACATACCAAAAACTTTTATCTACACCAGGAACGTTATTTTTTAAAATTAGGGACGTTTTAACACACAAGAAGGATTTTTAACAAATAAAGGCTTCTTTCTACACAAGAATTTTTTTTTTTTTTTTTTTTTTTTTTTTTTGCAAACTAGAGACGTTTTTTTAAACTCACGGAACGCTCCTTGGCACAGCAGGAACTCTTTTTAACCACACCAGCACCTATTGCCTGCTCTTCCCTGGTCCTAACTTAATAAAGAAGGGCCTTGGGTGCTGATCATGAGCATACATACTGTAGTAATTATCTGGGGGATTGACCTGTCTCTTGCCTCTGCCATTCATGATCAACCTTTTAACATTTGTATCACATTCCTCACAAGAGAGAGAGAGAGAGAGAGAGAGAGAGAGAGAGAGAGGAGAGAGAGAGAGAGAGAGAGAGAGAGAGAGAGAGAGAGAGAGAGAGAGAATAATTAAAGTTCTCTTCCTCATTTTCCGATTCCTTTCGCATCTCCTAATTCGGTTCGAATCGTAAACCGAGAGGAAGAAAAAGGTCGACCCATTTCTTCGGAAATTCTTGGACTCCACTTCGTAAAAAACCTCTCTTGGTGTCTTGCCAGAATTGCATATTGGAAAGGAACCTTCTTCACCTCGTCTTTAGGAAGCCATTATTTTATTTATATTCGAGCACGAAACCTTTTATTTATTGTTAAATTATATTTTCCTTTAATCTTTATTTCAAGGAGAACGGTAAAGTATAATGTGAAATACAAGTCACATTCTTAAACATTAATAAGCAGATCAGTAGTTCAATCAATGTTCCTAAAAACTTATTCAAAGGATGCTCATGAGTGGCACACGTAATGCACAGTACAATGCTGTAGAGACTGACTATATATATATATATATATATATATATATATATATATATATATATATATATATATATATATATATATATATATATATATATATATATATATATAAACACACACATACGCACACACACACATATATATTAATAATAATATATATATATATATATATATATATATAATATATATATATATATAATATATATATATATAATATATATATATATATATATATATAATATATATATATATATATATATAATATATATATATATAATATATATATATATATATATATATATATATAATATATATATAATATATATATTATATATATATATATATATATATATATATAATATATATATATATATATATTATATATATATATATATATATATATATATACACATATATATATATATATATATATATATATATACACATATATATATATATATATAGATATATATATATATATATATATATATATATATATATGTATAACGATAAGCTTCCACAGCATCCTCTCCATGAAGTTATAAAGCTTGAGTGGGTCTGGAAACTGCGTCCAACAGATCTCCATACGGGGATGTTTCTGATAGGGCCTCAACATTTAATCAAGCCCCTTTCGATTTTATTGACACAAATGATACTTAAGGTTCATTCGATGCCACAAACATATGCTATGTGTTATAGAGGCTACTATGTCCTCGATATCAAATTATGTTTCTGTGAAAATTGCTAGGATAAACACAATTCACTACTGTCAAGCAGTTGATATATCAGTATTTCTGTTACAGTGCAATAGAATGTGGAATGCTGTGCTAAAATGTGCTAAAAGGATGAGGGTTTTGGCAAAGGGTATGTACTGTATTCCCCCGTATCTGGTTTGTTATTTTATTTGTTTGCTTGTTTCAGATGAACAACTTTACACAAAA
>NC_090746.1:77399571-77402071 GCF_036898095.1 Palaemon carinicauda
ATATACTCGAGTTTCTATTGATTTTCATATTTTGACATAGAAACTTTCTTAAAACTTTACCTCTGTAAAAATATCACATTTATTACAGATATATTATTATTGCTATCAACGGAGGGGCTCGGTACCATATCTCAACAGTAATATCCAGTTACTAAATAAAAAATTCAAATAAAAAGAAAGAAAAAAGGAAGGGGAAAGTGATAAATCAAAACAAACCAATAAAGAAAAGGAAGAAAGAAAGAAAAGAAGGACAAGGAGTTGGTTAGATAACACACACAGAGAGAGAGAGAGAGAGAGAGAGAGAGAGAGAGAGAGAGAGAGAGAGAGAGAGAGAGAGAGAGAATTTCTCATTCGTGGAAGGAGTCGAAACATCTATAAAATTGCTGACGCAGATTTTTTCCCTCAAAGAGTTTCCCTAAAAGTGATGAAACCAGGGAGTCCCAATCAGCAGGATTGGCCAGATATTGACAGAAATACAAAAGTGGTACCTGGTCTGTATTATGATGGGATGGACTTCCCGAGTTGGGAGAATTATATACATATAGGAGAGAGAGAGAGAGAGAGAGAGAGAGAGAGAGAGAGAGAGAGAGAGAGAGAGAGAGAGAGAATTTTAGTAAGATACTGTATATGTATACCTAAATATATATATATATATATATATATATATATACATACACACAATATATATAAGTATATATATATGAATGTTTATTTGTGTATATATATACATATACATATACATATACATATACATACATATATATATATATATATATATATATATATATAACTTTATATATGGTACAATATATCATCGTAGCTGCAGTGTAGCTAGAAAAAGATACATCCCGCACCACACAATTTCAAACTGACCATCAGAACTGTGCATACTTGCAACCAACTGCACAAATAACTACAACCTTTAAAGCCAGTGCCTCACTTGTTTTGACAACAGAGTTGACCTCAGACTAATTTCCTGCCGTTTACGCAATGCGCATTGTCCTCTCAAAGTCCTGACTACAAATCAATAAAAAAGAATGTTTTCCCAAAAGTTTACTACAGATATTTTTATTTTAATTTAGATTCATATTCGACAATTATTTAATGAGTTCGGTGAAATGGAATAAATTTCTAGATTGTTGAGCGAGTTAATAAATATATATTTTCATCTTATGACAGATCTATTTTAACGTTGTTACCGATCTTTAAGATTTTTTTTTATTATTATTATTCATTACTTCTCATAGTTTATTTCGTTATTGCTTTTTCTCACTGGACTATTTTTTCCTGCTTGAACTCTTGGGCACATAGCATCCTGCTTTTCCAAATGTTTTTGTAGCTTCGCTAATAATAATAATAATAATAATAATAATAATAATAATAATATTTCATTGAGCTTTTCTATTGCTCGAATTGTCCTTTCTTCAGTACTGCATTCTGCCAGCATCAGTGCTATGTTTGTCTTCAGTAGGGGGAAGCAAAATACATAGAATAAGTTTTATAATTTTACTAAAAGCATACGAGTCAACATAAGTACAATCGAGTTTGGCTACCAAAAGGTACTAAAGGGTGCCGGGTGTCTCCTCTTACCGGCAGTCTGAGTCGAAATGAAGTGGATAGAGGTGGCTATATGAATACGGCTCGGTTGGTTTGTTTTGCCAGGCGGTGGTCTCTGATTGGCCCTCGTGGGTGGAGTCCATATTCAGTATGGGATGGAGCTTCTTTCCCATTGGTTGAGGCAATCGCCGCGATGGGGTCCATTACGGTCAGGCTACTACTTTGGTCACGGCCGTCGAAGCTGGCTGGAATCAGTGTTTGAGTAAGTTCAGGCCACCCGAGAGGGACTTGGAGTCAGGCTGACTTCCCAGCCCCTCAGATTCCAGGATTGGGGAGTCCCATGCTGTTTGATGATTGGCTGTGGTACTCACTGAGAGAGTCTCGGTCGTAGGCAAGCTACTGGGCCGCTTATTGTTGTCATTCATGTTGATGTTAGCGAGTCGTTGGGTGGTGTTTCTACAGCCGGAGGGGAGGAGGAACATTTCTTGCCTAACATTAAGGTTTGGCTTTTTTTGCTGTATGAGCAGGGCCTCAAGGATCTTAAGCCTTCTGCCATCCGGGGCACTGCTGATGATCTTGGTTTTCTTGGAGTTGGTGTATCCTGATGTAAAACAAAAACGTTGTACGAGAGGTTATCACAAAAAAATATTATGATCATCTGCAGTGCCCCAGATGGCAGAAGGCTTAAGATCCTAGAGAACCTGCTTATCCAGCAAGAAAAGCTGAACCTGAATATGACGCAGGAGATGTTCCTCTTTCCCTAATACCTTGGGAACACCTCCCAGCCACTTGTGATCATCAATGAGGACGACGGCAATCAGCGTCCTGTCGCTTGTCTATGACTGAGACTCTCCCGGTGAGCTCCTCAGCAACCAGCAAACGAGCTCAAGACTCCCTGGACCTGGAATCTAAGCGACCGAGCAGCTTGTCTGACTCGGAGCGT
>NC_090746.1:77412071-77413237 GCF_036898095.1 Palaemon carinicauda
ATGAATAGAACAAGACTCATTCTGGACGTGATGCAATATATGCTAACGTCCCTTTTATCCCTGGGGCAAGATGAACACGAAGCGGAAGAAGAGGATGAAATAAAGAAGTGAAGAGAAGGAGGAGGGAAAGGAGGAGGAGGAATAAGGTGGGTGGGGGGTGTAGGAGGAAGATGAGTAGGAGTAGGAAGAAGAGAAGGAAGAAGATGAGGAGGCAGAGGAGTAGGAGGAGGAGGAGGAGGAGGAGGACGGAGAAGAAATAACAGGAAGAAATGAATGTTTAAAAAAGCAGAGTAAATCAGATGATAAAAAAATAGTAAAGAACAAAAAACAATATAGAAAGTAACGAACAATAAAAGATATGGTAAAAATAAAGAAAAGCGAGGAATTAAGAAAGGAAAAAGAAAAGTATAGAAATTATGAATTAAAGAAAATAAAGAGAATAGGTGAAATTTTATATATGGCCTAATGATTAGAAATTAGCATAAGCATACGGAAATTTGCCCGGCTCATGTGCAATAGGCCTCGGTTGTTCATCAATAGCCACCCATTCAAGTAGAGTCCAGATTTAATGTTGCCGATACCTGGTTTTCTATGTATTTCGAACTTACGTATTATTCATACAATTATCGTTGCTAGATATTCTGAGCCAGAGATAATATTGCGACCAACCTCGTGTCTTTTACCACACAGGTTCTAATTAAAATAAGAAGAAGGGGAAAAGGAAATCACAAGCTTCAAGAAAAACGAAGGTATGGAGAGAGAGAGTCGAAATCACAAGCTTCAGGGAAAACAGGTGTATATAATATATATATATATATATATATATATAATATAATATATTATATATATATATATATATATATATATATATATATAATATATATATATATGTATATATATATATATATATATATATATATATATATATATATATATATATATAACGTGATCAGATTTAGTCTGAGCTGGAATGAGATGATGAATTTGTTGGTTTGATTGGAGTTAGTCATTTAGACTGGTTTTACAAAATTCAAGTAAAAGAGCTTTTTTTTTTTCATTGGCCCTTTGTTGTAGTTGTCCAAAACGCGTAGGTATTCATATGGAAAAGGCTTGAAAGATTATATTGTAAAGCAGAAATAGTTGATATAAAATAAGATTGACAAAAT
>NC_090746.1:77423737-77433737 GCF_036898095.1 Palaemon carinicauda
ATTTTATTTTCTATTACCCAATTTCATATTAATCATTCATTGATTTTACAACACCAATTGTGAAAATTTTCTTTCATTGTACTAAAACACCTCTCATATGTTAACAGCCACTTCATATAAACACAATACTCTCCCTGATATTCATAGATGTTTTTACAACCCCGGTAACAATAACAATGTCATATGCTTCCCTGATTCCAATTCAAAAACTCTTCCGCTTAATTGAAAAAAAAAAATAGTTCCATGGTCTTTCTTTATTGATTGCTCGAAAATTTTTAAATCATCCATATGCTCTCTTCACTTGAATAAGGTACAATAAAATATGTTATTCTATCATTTCCTAAATTTAGGTAGCCTATCTTTCATAACTTTCATCATTGAAAAATTAAACTAATATTCTTTTTTATCAGACAAATATTACATAATTACAATTTATATCAAGGGCTTTTACTTCAAGTTTGCTATTCGCATCTAAAATTCACAATGCCCGGAATGAATATCAGATGACGTAGGCAGGTCATCACAATGTAAAACATTACCCCTAAAGTTCGGACATATATGTTTAGTACTGTACCGCATGTGTTTCTTACACGCTCGTAAACAGTGACGTTTTTTTTTTCTTTTTTTTTTTACCCTATCACTCGCTCTTCCCTGCACTGTTGATGGACCAACCTGTGTAAGCATGCCAGATCATGTTTACCTTTGTTAGAATATTTGTGACGTTCTTGCTCGCAAATCCTTGTACAGTATATAAACTCTGTTTGTTTCATAAGGTTTAGTTGCATTCACCTCGCCTCTCAATTATCAGCAAATGGTACCTTGCACATTGGTGACCACTGGAGTGTCTAGCTACCTGCCATCTCCCCTCTTCATTGTTGTGTCCTACTTTTTGATGATGCTGCCTTGACTATCAGTGCCACACTCCTGAAACTACCGTCCTCCGCTGGTACAGAGGCATTCGGCTGATTTCAGCACACCAAGGTCCAGTTCCGCATTAACGGCGTAAGTCGCTCAGGCACCAAAGCAGACTATGTTCGTGCAGCAATCCCCGAGGACACTTTCCCGGAAATCTCAGATTGCCTTTGCAACAAATGGGACTCCCCAATAGCGTAAGACACTTTCAAAATATACCTCCTGGAGCAGTACTCACTATTGGCATCCACTGGTATAGCCAAACTTTTTCAGTTCTCTTAAAAACCATCGGAGGACCAGAATGCTTCACTCGCTCTCAGGTAAATGACCTGTATCGCTTACCTGTAACCTGCAGCAGAGCAGGAGAACTAACTTCATGTCCTTTGGGTAAGATGCCTACCCAAACCTGTAGGCACTGCCATCCCCGATATCGATACCTTGCCCATTAAAGACCTGATGACCAAAGTTGACCCCATATGGACAGCCACTTCACCACATTCAAGACCTCCAACAACGCCTCCACTCCTGATAAAGAGGACAACTACTCAACATCGACCGAAGCTGACGTGAATGCGGTAGGACACAGACACCCACCCCATGATATATCAGAGTGGTGATAAAGCCGCCCACCACCCACATATGTCAACACTCGCTCATGCCCCAACCAATGATCTCCATAGCCCATTTGCCACAGTTGTGCTACTACCACTCCACAGCAAACAGTTGTCACGGGCCAATTTTTTTTTTCACATGATGCAGGTACGGATGTATGATTTATGGTATACACTGGTACTTGCAGCTCTCTCCTACCAAGGCTCCTCTCCAGGATATTATCTGTCTAAGTCTGCCGACGTCTGCCTGGCAGCTACCAGTGGATCTACAATCCTCGTCCATGGGTTGGAGACCTTCACATTATCGTTTGGAAGCCCAAAATATCAATGGAAGTTTCTCGTTGCTGACATAACATTGACAATCCTCAGTGCACATATCCTCTCCCATTTCCACCTACTAGTTAATGTTGCTCACCGCCGATTAGACAACCCGGACTCTTACTCGTTGACATTTCAAGCAACCCACCCCTTTCAACCTCTCTTTCCAAATCAGTGTATCCACGGATGCCTACTCCTACCTTCTCACGTCGTACCCAGAAGCCTTATACACAAAACTTTGCCAAACGCCCACGTTTCTCGCCAAACATGGTATTCATCACCATGTCAAGATGATGGGGTCCCCAGTGTTTGCCAGATTCAGGCATCTGATACCAGATTGTTTGGCAGCTGCCAAACAAACGTTTGCTGAAACTTTCTTTTCAGCAAATGAGCCTTTGCCAAAATGCCTCCAGCCCATGGTCTGATCGTCACCCTTACATATAGTCCTGAAGAAAGATGGCTCCCTTTGTCTATGTAGGGATTATAGGCATTTGAACATGCAAACAGAACCAGATCACTACCCCTTCCCAAACATAGCTGATATGACCTCCTACTTGCACAAAGCGAAGATTTTCTCCATGCTCGATAAACCCAGAAGACATCCCTAAGACTTCCATCACCACCTACTTCGGTGTATACATCTTCAATTATTCCTGTGAGTATGTTATTTGCATTACATATGTGTGTTCTCTAAATTTAAAGAGGAACACCTCCATTACCTACACATCATGCTTGACAGCCTACAACAGAATGGCCTTACAGTCCAGTACAACAAGTGTACCTTTGGCGCCAAGGAAATATCGTTCTTAGGGCACCACATCACTCCTGAGCAAGTCCACCCCCTTCCTGAGAAAGTAGCAAGCAGCCTTTCAGAACTTCTCCATGCCTTCGACCGTCAAAACACTACGAGAATTCTTGGGCATGATCAATTATTATTACAGTTTTCTGCCAGCCATCAAGGGCACTCTCGCCCCATCTATGTCTCCCTCAAAGTGAAGCCAAAAGACATGAAGTGAGGTCCCCTTCAAAAAGCGGCCTGCTGTAATGCAAAGAATGTCCTTATCGATAGCTGCTGCTCTCACTTTTCCTGCGCACATGCCCTTCTCCTTTTTTCCACCTATGTCAGCCACGTCTCTATTGGTGCAGTATTCGAGCAGGTGGTCAATGGCTCACACCACCATTGGTCTTCCCCAGTAGAAAACTGTCCTAAGTGGGATCTGGCTACCCTACCTTAGCTCGTGAATTGCTGGTGGTGCACTTGGCTGTCAATCACTTTCGCCACTAATTAGAAGGTACGCCGTTCGTCCTTCACATGGACAACATGCCTCTGATGCATGCTATCACTCGACAGTCTGATGTCTGGTGCTCTCATGAACATTGACATCTCAATGTCATGGCTGAATATAAAATGCACCCTTCAACACATCCCTGGGAAAATGAATCCTACTGCTGATGCCTTGTCAAGAAAAATATTGGCTGCCATTCCCCGGGGATTGGATTATAATGCCTTAGCCGAAGCCAAACAAGAAGATCAAGTGTACCAAGCATGTAGGACATCCTGGACATCCATCCATAGGGAAGACGTCTCCCTCGATGACACCAATGCCGCCCTACTCTGTGACGTCAGTGCTGGTAGACCACGACCATGGATACCTGCTCCTATGACCTGATAGGTGTTTAATTTCATTCATAGCCTTGAACATCTCTCTTATTGATCTACTGCCCAGCTACTGGAGACGAAGTTCATTTGGCATGGTATTACAAATGATGCTAAGGATTGGGTTCCCATCTGTACTTCATGGCAAACCTCAAAATTATATTTACACACGGATTCAAGAGTGGGCACCTTTCCCCAATCTCAGTGTCGTTTTAATCCCATTCACGTCGACATAGTAGGTAACCTACCCACATCACAAGGATGTCGTTACCTGTTTACCATCATTGACTGCTCCACTTGTTGGCCCAAAGCCATTCCCATGGAAACTGCAATATCCGCCTCCTGTACATCTGCCTTACTCTCAGGGTGGATAACAAGATTCGATATTCCTGAGCATATTACTTCTAACAGGGATATCACTTGAAGCAATTTTAATGATGGTTTAACCATTAAAATGTAGTAAAAATTGTTAGGAAGCAGGTCCCAAGGTGTGTAACCTGTGATCCAGCCACTTCAACCAAGGGAAACTATTTTCAAACTACAGGTGCCATCAGAAAGCTGAATACGCAAAAAAAAAAAAAAAAGCCAGTCTAAGTCCGTTTGTATGTCCACAGATACAGCCAGAGCGAGAGGATGGACGGGGACGTGACAGCCAGATGTGGTTGCCTCACCCCCCACTGCTACCTAGAGTCCAGGGAGGCCCACACAGACCCCCATGAATGAGCAGCCCCTTAAGACAAGTAGGCCAGTAGGCAGTATTCAGTAGGCCCACAGACATGATAGAATTCCTACAAACATGGATGGAGTTGACACTCGGCAAGCCGATCAAAATCTACCTATTCGTATCTTAGTAATTTGTTTAACATTGCCATTCCCTCAGTACCCTTTCTCTCCTTGTGTGTCCTGATAAACTAAAATTATTCAATTTTTTTACACCTTATGAGAAATTAAGAGCATCAAAGTAACTTGATTTGAAACGAGTAATTCCTAGATCAGATAATTATGTGATTGAAGAAACTTATTTCAAGAATGTCCATGCTCATTTATGTCAAATAAGCTACGACACAAATAAATTGTTCCATTTACGATGCAATAGTTGTCTACTTAGCCTGTTTCCAATTATTGAGAACTGTCTATTCTGAAGAACATTGTGCATGCCACACCCTTTCCCCTCACATTTGGGAACATCATTAGCGAATCTCCTGGGCATCACCCTACATCAGACAACCGCCAACAAACCTGCTGTCAACGGAATGGCTGAAAGTTTTCATCGCATCCTCACCGCAGCTTTTATGTCTCGCTGCAATGACTCCAACTGGTGTACTCAGTTTCATTGGGTACTCTGGGACTAAGAACCACTCCTAAAGATGTCTTGGATGTCTCGGCTATTGAAATGGTGTAGGGCGACCCGTTGGCCGGCCGTGCCGGATTTTTTTTCTGTCTACAACCTCCTCTGATAATCTTTACCGCCTGTGTCACGTAGTGTGAAAATTTACAAGCCTCTAGTGAAGCAACACATACCAACAGATGTGCATTCAGCAATGCATGTTTTCCTGTGCAACGACACTAGCAAGCCACCGCTGATGCCCCATTTCATGGGCCCTTTCCCCATAATCCGTTGTATGCCACAGGCTTACTTAATTACCATTCGTGGCAAAGACGACTGGGTCTCCATTGATCGCCTAAAACCTGCATGTCTCCAGTCAGATGACCTATCTACAGTACGCCTCTCCAGAGCAGGGTGCCCTATTTCACATGTATGTCACAATTAGGGGGGGGGGGAGCTATTTACCACATATTTTTCATACATGCTCCTACACAGTAGCGGTTTTGTTTTTTATCTTATCATTCGCTCTTCCCTGCACTGTTAATAAACTAACCTGTGTATGCTTGCTAGCTCAGGTTTGATTTTGTTTGAATTTGTGACGTTCTTGCTCGCAAGTTCTTGTATATAAACTCAATGTCTGTTTGACCGAGTTTATTTGCATTCATCTCGTCTCTTAGTTACGGCTATGGCACCTCGCACAGTACACAAGGCCTTCTCCCAATCAAGCTCCACACACAATATCCAAAGCTCACATGGATAGTAAAGTTGAATTTATCAAAGAAATATATCAAGCCGTCAGTGCCTTTTGAACTCAGAACCGTCAGATTACGAGTAGCTGACGATACCACATAGCTAATATAAATGTTATAACTACACCCACTGCTCTTTCAAATGTGCGTGGAAATTGGTATGTATTTATAATAAAATTGTAAAATGGAAACCTTTATTTGCATTATAAACCGAACATATGATACAATGAAACAAAATCCAAGACATTAATTTTATTTATAGCTTTACTCTCTTTGAAAAGGCGTTGAAGAAAATGAAATATGCTTGATAATTAAGAAGAAATACAGAAAGATTCGATGGACTGCATATGATTTATCCATTTTTAGATTCATTCCAAATGAAAGCAATAACAAACGATTTATTTCGGTGTTTTTACACATATTCAAAGCTTTTAAAAGCCACTCAAGAATGGCAGAAGCAATGTCTTAGCTAGCAGGACAATGCACTAGAGACTGACTATATATACATACATACATACATATATATATATATATATATATATATATATATATATATATATATATATATATATATATACATAGATATATATACACACATATACATAGATATATATATATATATACACACACACACACACACACATATATATATATATATATATATATATATATATATATATATATATATACAGGTAGACCTATAGGCTACCCCTAACACCCCATCCTTAGCTGACAAGGATGGTGAGGTTGCAGACACTACAAGAACTTATCGAGCCTGAGCGGAACTGAAACCCCAGTCCGGCAGATTGCCAGGAAGGGTTATTCCCAATAGGCTATCTCAATGGTTTATCTATTTTCAGATAGATTTCGGAATACAGGCACTACAAAAAACTATCGAGCTTGACCAGGACTGGAACCCAAGCCCAGCAGATTGCCAGACAAACTATTGAGCTTGAGGGAGTCCATAATACCATTCCAGCAGATAACCAGACATGAGAATTTCCAATAAGACACCATAATGGCTTATCCATTTTCACAGATTCCAAATACAGACACTACAAGAAACTATCAAGTTTGAGCGGGACTAGAACCTCAGTCTGGCTGATTGACAGGCAGAAACTATGGACCTTTTTCGGGACAAACACCAGTCCGGCAGATTGCCAGCCAGAGAAGTTTCTAATAAACCAGCACAACCCTTGAAGTGCGCGCTAACTTCCTGTGTGTAGCTTCACCCACCACCCCTGCCATCTCTCTGTACTGTATCTGTTTGCTTACTAGCCGTACAGTAAGGGTGTGGCAAAGTGCCTTTCCTCAGAATGAGGTGTGCTATGAATTTCTGTGTCCAACTGTATCTTATTATTTTTTTTTTTTATACGATCGAACGTATGTCAACAGGAGACAACCCATTAAACACTAAAGGAACACTGTTAGCTGGACTCAGAACCTGAAACTACGTCCAAACTATGTCCATAAAGACCGAGGATGTCTTAAACCCTTTATTATAGCTTCGAAGACGAGGTTTAAAGAGGTTCCCTACGGGAAGTTTTCCGTCGACTTTCTTTTTATTTACTTCCTCACCATTATGTGAGGTCATGTAACAAACGCTTCCGGACTGTGATTTACTCCATTCAATCTCTCTTCAGTCTTTCCTTACAACTGCCATATGTCCCATAAACCACCTTCTTGACAGATGGTGCCTTTCTCACAACAGCTGGGTCTCTCTTTTTTCTTCTTTACTTCTTCGGCGTGTATCAAATAATTACTTTACCTTTTTTACATCACTGATTCTATTATTCTCTTCAATGTTTACCAAGTTATAGTATTTTTGTTCTAAGAATTAAAACTCTTTAATATAGTATTTACCTTCTCCTAAGCATTTATCTCCTGCTAACCCATGTCTTAACAGCTGTTGTTTACATACTATTTGTCGAGTATGTGGTCAAAGTTTAGCGTTCAAAGGCAATTTTCAATATCTTTCAATCTCTTCATAAAGAAATTGAAGAATTAGTTTCTATATCTATATTTTCCTCTACAATTCTTGATTTGCCTCTACAAGGTCAGAACTATTTGTTTCCTATTTTAGACAAAAATGATAGATGTGATCATAGTGTTATTTTGTTATGAATCTAGATATCTCAAAAACATAATAGTACCAAAATGTTACATAGTTATGTATCAAGATATCTAAAAAAAAATGTGGTGATAGCAAAATGTTACTTTGTTATGTATCTTGATATCTCAAAACCTTAGTAATAGCAAAAATCTACTTTTTTATGTACCTAGATATCTCAAAGACAGTGATATAAAAATGTTACTTTTTTATATACCTAAATATCTCGAAAACATAGTAATAGCAAAATGTTATTTTTTATATACATAAATATTTTTAAAAAGTTGTAAAAGCAAAATGTTATTTTTTATATACATAAATATTTAAAAAAAATTGTAAAAGCAAAATGTTAATTTTCTATGTACTTAAATATCTTAAAATCATAGTAATAGCAAAATGTTACAATGAGTAAATAGACCATGGTTCTAGAGCTTGCAAGTTACACCTATTACATTTTTCTCTCTTAGTGCTGCTTTAAACGAAAAAGTTTTTTTTTTTTTTTTTTTTTTTTTTTTTTTTCAATTTCAGTATATATAAACATGGATAGCACTGTTCCAGTACAGTCGTCCATTTGATGGTTGTAGGACCTTAAGAAATTTAAGTTCTCGGCTGTCAAAGAATATCTTTAGTACTATTATTTCCATAGAATCACTATTCATGTTCTCTTCGATATCAGTAAAGCCTCCTATACTGTGAGCATTCTTATATCCCTCTCCTTCTCACAAGTTAACCTAGCTACGACCCGGTAGCTAAATAAAGACATTGTGGTTGCCAATTGAAAACGACACAGCTTGGCGATCGTTGGACTGGGGTTCGAGACCCGCTCAAGCTTGCTAGTTTCTTGTAATGTCTGCAATATTACCATCCTCATGAGCTAAGTATGATGGTATTGGGGTGCCTATAGGTATACTTGCCTACACATTAACTGCCATTGCCCGGCTCTCCCTCGTCTTAGCTTGGGTGGAGTGGAGAGTGGCCTTGGGCGCTGATCACATGTATATATAGTTAGTCTAGGGCATGGTCACTGTCCTTTGCCTCTGCCATTCATGTACTGCCTTTAAACCTTTAAACTCTACAGGAAAGGGTGTATAGATGGCAACTTTATCCCCATTGGCTTTCTAAGAACCGAAAGATACACGACTTAAATATCTAAGTCATATGATGTATATGGATCGACTTATGCAAATGCTTGTGACAGTTTTGGCGGAAAGATTCGCATATAATTTGAATCTGGGTTAAATCAGAGTTTACTCCTCCCGAGAAAATAATCTCGCCTAAATCATCAGGTTCGAGAAAGATAGATTGCGGTTGGGTTCTGGGGTACGGGGTTGGGTAAGGGGTTGGAAGACAATTCGGGGGAGGTGGTTCTGGGGTAGGGGAGGAGGTTGGGAGAGGGGAAGACAATTGTGGGGAGGAGGTGGGTTAGTTACCATAGGATCTTGGAGATGATATAATTGGAATGAATTGGAATGAGTCCAACCATGAAATGGATTCATTAATGATAATGAAAGTCTATTATGATATCACGACTTATTTTCCTCCTCATGCAGGCAGAGAGAGAGAGAGAGAGAGAGAGAGAGAGAGAGAGAGAGAGAGAGAGAGAGAGAGAGAGAGAGAGAGAGAGAGAGTTTTATCGTTAGATTCGGAACGAAATACAGTATATAATTTTATTTGCATATCGTTAAAAGTCTAAGGAAAAACCACGCCACGTTTATTTATCGTAGTAAAATATCAGAAAAACCTCATGATGCTCGTGATATTTTATAAAAAAGACATTTGCAAATTATCAAAATATTTCCAATTTCCTTCTAAAAGATACAATACTAACTACAATAAATAATAAGTATATGCATTTAAACTATCTATCTATCTATCTATATATATAGATATAAATATTTATATATATAGATATATATCTATCTATCTATCTATCTATCTATCTATATATATATATATATATATATATATATATATATATATATATATATATATATATATGTGTGTGTGTGTGTGTATATAGATATATATATCTATATATATTTATATATAAATATATATATCTATATATATTTATATATAAATATATATATATCTATATATATATATATATATATATATATATATATATATATATATATATATATATTATAGACCTATATATATATAAATATATATCTATATATAAATGTATATTGATATATAAATATATATCTATATATAAATGTATCGCTCTCTCTCTCTCTCTCTCTCTCTCTCTCTCTCTCTCTCTCTCTCTCTCTCTCTATATATATATATATATATATATATATATATATA